>NW_015386607.1:600456-640237 GCF_001527695.2 Protobothrops mucrosquamatus | reverse complement strand
ATATAAAATAATCAGGTGTACTGATGCTAAATTTTTGAGAAGCAGATGAGTTGTTATTGATATTAATGTATGCCTGTATTTGTATATTTGGTTTTTTTTCTCAAAATTAATAAAAACTTGTTTGGTTAAAAAAAAGAAAAACAGTTGTTGTAGAATGGATTTCCACATACTCTTCCTCTTTGCGGAAAATTTGGACACACTCTTGAATAAGTTCTATAGTAGCATGGGGATAAGAACTGACCCGAGAGAAGTGAACGCCTGGGAACAAATGCCATACCTTTTCTTTTTGCCAAGAATGAAGATACAAGAAGGGAGAGGGCTAAAGCATGAAAGTGCTTTAAGCGGAAGACACCTCTATTTTTTTTTTTTTTTTGTAAATGGGGCAGTATGGTTTCACAGCAAAAACTTCATTGGAATCAAGCAGACGGTGCTGATCCTTCCAAGTGAATTAAATTGCTACTCACCCATCCTTGAGTCAGCAGAAAGCTATCTCAAAATGCCATTTGCTGTCCTCACTAGTGATGCTTATCCTTGTGTTTCTTGATTTTTAGACAACACATAAAAAAAGAGGATCGGTAGACTCTGTGACTTCATTTTCCTCTTCTCCCACCAAATATCACCAACCATGGTAAAATTTCCACCAATGACTGCTTTTCATGATGGACAAGCTCAAGGAAGAGGAGCATTAGGGGTTTCACAAATGCTGTTTATTGTTATAGGATATATTAATAATCTTTAAACATGTAAGAGTTTGTCTCTGCTATGTCCTACATCCAACAAAATCAGGGCAGGGTTATTTTGAATTTGTTTCTTATATTTTCATTTTTCCCAAGATTGAGTAATATTTCTAAATGTCCTCCCCTCTCCTCCTCCCTTAATAATTCATTCATCCTTTCCTTATACCCAGGGCCAAGTTTACATCCCTTCACCACCATTCTTCTGAATATAAGATGAGGCTGGGAAAGAAAGGACAATTGGTATGTAAGTAGACTAATGGCTATGGATGTAGGTTTAGTGCTTTTCTGCAATTGTGCTAGCCCTGTGTTGAAAAGCAGTGTAAAGAACAACTGATAGGCTTGGGGCCAGTTGCTGCTGCTTGACTTTAAACTCCCCTGCTTCCTTGCTCATCAGCTACTGCTCAGACTGAATCAAGTCTCTGACTAGGTTATGAGGGTGTCCGGTCTGAAAGACCTGGATTCTTCCAGTGCTGAAAGCAGAATGATCCCAGAAGATGGGATCTGGTTTTGGGGGGAGAGGAGTACTGCAAGTAGCTAAAAGATGTCAATTGGATTCTACCATGTGAGGAGGGGAATCACTTGACTGTATCACTGACCAAAGAGGACCAGAATCAGAATAGAACTGGAAGGGACCTTGAAGGTCTTCCAGTCTAGCCCCCTGCTCAAGTAGGAGACCCTACACCATTTCAAACAGGAGGCTGTCCAGTCTCTTCTTAAAAAGAGTGATGAAGCAACTATAATGTCTGAAGGCAAGCTGTTCCACTGGTTAATTGTCCTCACTGCTAGGAAGTTTCTCCTATATTCCAGGTTGCTTCTCTCCTTGATTAGTTTCCATCCACTGTTTCTTGTCTTGCCTTCTGGTGCTTTGGAAAATAAATTGACTTCCTCCTGCTTGTGGCAGCCTCTCAAATACTGGAATACTGCTATCATGTCCCCCCTAGTCTTTCTTTACTCTAGACTGGCCATACCCAAATCCTGCAACCGGTCTTCATATGTTTTAGTCTCTAGGCCTTAATCATCTTAGTTGTTCTTCTATGTATCTTTTTTGTAATGTCACCGCATTACAAAAAAGATACATAGAAGAACAACTAAGAACAACAAACTGGATGCAGTATTCCAGGTGTGGCCTTACTAGGACTTTATAAAGCGCTACTAATACTTCATGTGATTTTGATTCTGTGCTTCTGTTTATACAACCAACGATTGTATTAGCTTTTTTGGGCTGCTGCCACACATTGCTGGCTCATATTTAAGTGATCATCCACTAGGACTACAAGTGCCTCTCACAGTTATTATTTTTGAGCTAGGTTTCGCCTAATTTGTACTTGTACCTTTGGTTTTTCCTGCTCAGGTGTAAAACCTTGTTTTTCTCCACATTAAATTTCATTTTGTTGGATAGGGACCATTGTTCAAGTCTGTCAAGATCTTTTTGGATCCTGAGCTTATCTTCTGGGGTGTTGGCTATTCCTGCCAGCTTAGTATCATCTGCAAATTTGATGAGTTCTCCTTCAATTCCCTCATCTAAGTCATTGATGAAGATATTGAAGAGTACTGGGCCTAAAACAGAACACACACACACTCTCTCTCTCCCTCCCTCCCTCTCTCTCACACACACAAACACATACCACCACCACTTCCAAATTTCAAAACACAGCTGTAGTAACGAGATAGGATGGGGCCAGAAGAGACTTGAAAGCTGTGGGATCATCCTGCTGCCTGTGGACATTCATGCCAAAGCAAATACGAACTGAGATTATGCCATTCCATTAATCCTTTGTTTAGGATGCAGAGCACAAAAGGCAAAAGGTACTCCGCTAACCGAATGTCAGGGATCAATTTGCGGGAGGGGGAGCGGGGGTGAGTAGAAAGGAGTCAATCACTTCCACATGTCACTTCCACATGTCTCGCGAAGCCTGAATACCGACTAAGAACTGAAACTTGCCAGCCCATTTGCCATTTGGGAGGACCCCCGCCCCGCCCCAGCATCACACTTGCTGCCATCCTCTCTAATGGTTCTTTCCACTCATTAACGGAGCCTCGGCAAACCCGCTGGTGGAGTAGAGACTCGAGGGTGATCCCACCTCCTCTGTCATCCAGCTATTTCATCCAGGAGAAAAGCTCCCAGCAGTTCCACCGACGCCCGTCAGCGAGCACGGAGAACCGCGGGAGGCAGCGGAGGAGCGGTGGAAAGACCGCGCGGCCAGGCAGGACGGAAACCTCTGAGCCGCGCAGTGGATGCGGCCTTTCTGCGCTTCCTTTAGCTGCAGGTGGAAAAATGCGCAGCTCGACCGCAGCCGGGAGCTGAAGTTGCTGCAACCCTTCGAAACTAGCGACGATCGTTCCCGCCGGAAAGCGAAACTAGTTCGGCCCAGACGGAAGTTCTCGGCGGAAAAAAAGCAAGCAACAGGCGAGTCTGGTTCGGCTCCGGCTCCGGTTCCCTCAACTAATCCCCAAAGTGGTCTAAAGACGAGGCTATAGGACGGCTCTCCGCCCAGCCTTTTTATTTAATGTTAATTATTACGGAAAGCTCGTTCGGCTGGCCATTCGCAGCCTCAGCACAAGACGCCGCCGCGGCCAGGATTTTGCACCAGGACCGTAGCGCCATGGACGTGACTCCGGCTCCATCATGAGCAACCGGCGTCCGGCTCGCGGACCATGTCCCATGGTAAGGCAACGGGCGAATGGCGCGCCCCCAGCCGCCTCTCCATGTCCGGGAACGGCGTGCGCCCCGCGCTATTTTGGGCTGGCCACGCGTCGGCGGACTGACGAGCGGGAGCGCCTTTCCCGCCCCCTCAGCTTGCCACCCACCTCGCTTCTGGTCGGCCCGCGCCGTCTCGGGCTACTTCTCCGCAGCAGCTTCGCCGGGTGTTGTGTCAGGTTTTGCGGGCTTCCGCTGCGCTTTTATCCCTTTAGCCTCCGGCGGGACTTTCCCAATGTCTGAGAGAATGAAAGTGGAAGCGCCTTATTCCCAGCAACTCTGGGAACGGATACCCGGAATGTCCGGAGGGGAAACCAAGGGCATAGATAGGATCTAGCGGGCAGAGCAAGGCAGGTCAGAGCGAACCACCCTCGGGGTGGTTCCGTTTGGCTCCTGTTTGGGAAGCCTCCGGCGGCTGCACACCCACAATACCGAGAAAAACCCACCTCTTTCCGACTTTGCCGGGCCAAGTTCCAGCTGCTGCGGCATGGGTTCCGCAGACCGAAACTGAATCCGGGCTTGTGTGCGCGAGGCGTTCGCGCTCCTTTTTTCCCCCGGCTTCTCCTTTGCCTTTATCCCAGTACACCTTTCCAAAGTAAAGAATGAAAAGGCAATAGCGATGAAGGTAACATTTGTGAAGCAGTCGCGTTTGAGATTGAAGTTCTGATAGTAAGCAGTAGATGAGAATTCTGATAAGTTTGAAATAGAGGCCTTTGATTTTCCGTAAATTATTATTATTTATTTTTTTTATTGAATTTATATACCGCCCTATCTCCCTTACGGGACTCAGGGCGGTGAACAGGCGATAATAAAAACCAGGATAAATATACACAAATTTCTGTTCTAAAATCAAATTAAATAACAGGCCTGCTCTAAAAATACCCCATACAAAACCCCCACTAAAACATAATCAAACTACGCCAGGCCGGCCGCACGGAATAGATGGGCTATTCAGGGCTTGGCGAAAAAGGCGCAGGTCCGCAACTGTACATAGGTGTGTGTGGGGGGTAGGTCATTCCAGAGGGCAGGAGCTGCCACAGAGAAGGCTCTCCCCCTGGGGGACGCCAGCCGGCATTGTCTGGCCGACGGCACCCTAAGGAGGCCCTCTCTGTGGGAGCGGACTGGTCGAAGGGAGGTGTTTGGTAGGAGGCGGTCTTGCAAATAAATAGAACAGCAGCAACAACAGCAGGTATAGAGGATCTATAGACATATAGAGGATCTATAGACATATAGAGTTTGAGCCAAGATCAAACTTCTGTAGATGTTTTGCAAGCAGGTAGCATCAAATGTTAAATAGAAAAATGTTACAGGAACCGAATTGCCATTATCTCATATATAATCTCAGAAGTTTTCATTCCCTGGAATGTTTCCTAAAGATAACATTTTAAAAAATGTTCATGTCCTATTAAACTAATATGATAGAAAATCATAGACTTTGACTTTACTCACATACTTTATTTTAGCAGAAGCTTAATCTCTGGCAAGGTAAGGGGGGAAAGAGGCTTGTCATGCCTGCTAAAATCTAGGGACTGCCTGTTATCTTCCTTCTGCTAAGCTTTCTGGAAGTCATGTGTCTGAAGCATGTTTCAGTTTCATTGCATGAGGTTGAATGAGAATTATAAAACTGCCAGGCTCCAATGTTTGCTTTTAGTTCCCAGAAATCATGATTGGACTATGCCCATTAATTCAATAAAGTTGCCAGCTGAGGATCGAGTACTGTATTGCAAAGGTATATATAAACTGTGACTCCCCATTCATTTGCCATTCATTGATGGGATTTCTGTGTAACTTTGCTCCTGCCAGCTTTTTGCTCAATTGCATGTTTATTCACATGCTCATGAATCCCTAATCTATCTGAATTGTTGACTTGGCTCTAAAAACAATGTAAAAAACTAAGGTACTGCTTTGTAGCAGATTGAAATTAAAAATTATTTCTGAATGTGCTGAGGATTGTGTTAATGATATAGTACTCCCCAATGGATTACCCAGCTGTCTTCCTTAGTGTCCTTACTTTTTTATATGCAGGTAGTTCTTGATGTATGACCACAATTGGGTCCAGAATTTCCATTGCTAATCAAGATGGTTGTTAAATGAGTCATGCCTGATTTTACAACCTTTTTGGCTACAGTTGTTAACCAAATCACTGCAGTTGTTAAGTGAATCACATGGTTGTTAAGTGACTCTGGCTTCTTTCATATACATTGCTTGTCAGAATCTGTCTGAGAAGGTTGTAAATGGCAATCATCTGCTCCCAGGATGCTGCAATCACCATAAATAGATACAAATAAATACATGCTGGTTGCCAAACATCTGAATTTTGATCAGATGACCATGGGGATGCTGCGACAGTCATAAGTGTGAGGACCAGTTGTAGGTCACTTTTTTCAGTGCCATTGTAACTTCAAACAGTAAACTAAACTAATGGTTATAAGTTGAGGAGTACCTGAATACTTGTAGTGCCTAATGGAATATAAAGTGGGATTTTTTTTTCAGAAGCAACTGTTTTATTGGGCAGAAGGATGAGCCAGTCAAGAATTACCAGTATGTATCTTCTAAAATGGTAGTTTGCTACCTAGGAAGCTACAACCTCTTTTTATGTGTTTGCAATATGTGCAACACACTTGTAGGAAAGAGGTAGGAGATTGATTGCACATTGCCTTGAAAGTAGCTGCTGACAGCCCTATGTGGGATTACTCAAATATCCTACTGAGTTTAATTATACTTACTTCTAGGTAAGTGCACAGAAGCACACATAATCTTAATTATACTGTTTTAAGAATAATCTGTATTAAAGTCACTGTGACTTATTTCCATGATTTTGTTAAAGATTTTAGTAACAATAATAAGAGTAAATTCAACTCAGAAAAAGGAGAAATAGAATAAAAAGTGCTAAATAAGAAAAAGAAAAAAGAGGTAAGATAAAGAAAAGGAAAGAGCCTTATTTTCATCACAACAAATAAAAACAAATTTTATAAGCCTTCTTCACTCCCATAAGGTTACACATATCTCTTCCTATAACCTTTCTTATTTATATGCAAATATATAAATTATTAACTTTTCAGTCCTGATGTCAGGAAAAAGTGTCTAAAGGGCTACCAGAGGTATAGATAAAAAAAAGTCTTGTTTTAACCTTCATCTTATAAATCAACCAACTTTATATTCCTTCCTTTTTCTTCTAGCAATGTTGGTTTTTGATTCTTTAAGACTTGGTTTCTCTTCAGCTTTTTTCCCCCCTCTATCACAGAGGCTTCTTTGAGGGTTTAGCAAACCTCTTTTGTAAACCCAGTAAAAAGTCATTGTCAGGGTCATTCTCTGGGCTTGTAATTTGTAATTTTAAATTCATTCTCTATCTTGTAATCCACACTTTTTATTATCCAGTATTTTTAGTTCTTGTATTTTTGGATCAGATTTAACATGTTCTGGTCAGAGTGTTTCCATTCGTTACCTGTGTTAACGTCTGTAAAGACTATAACATCGATGATTACAGACCAGGGTAAGAAACTTTTAGAGAACTTCATAAATCTTACAGTTTCGCGAAATACAGTAAAATATTCAACGGTATGGTTGACTTTTGGTTTTCGTTCAAATATGGAAAAATGAAAAAAAGACAGACCTTATAAAACAGGGAGATCACGTCGTGTTCTCAACCTATGGGTCGCGACCCCATTTGGGGTCGATCGACCATTTCATGGGGGTTGCCAAGCAAGGCTGTCCGCCATTTTTTTTTCCCTTTTCCGGCGGGTGCCTTACCTCCCTTGAGCTGGGCCAGCTGGTGGTCGGCCTGCTCCGTCTCTGCCGCTTGCCAGCTACGCCTCGACCGGTGCAGGGGGCGGAACCACGCATGCATGGTGCTCCCGGGCAGGGAAAGTCCTCGACTTACAACCGGTTGGGTAGTCCTCGACGTACGACCGGTTTAGTCCTCGACTTATGACCGGTTTAGTCCTCGACTTACGACCGGTTGGGGGTCGCGGCATTAAAAAGGTTGAGAACCACTGTTCTAGTGTGTAACTTTTGAACTCATAGTCCCAAGTTACTGTTATAACTTAGACAAAATAATTTAGTTCCCATGAAATGCTGTTTAATTTAATTATTTACAAAATGTTACAGTAAGTGTCTCAATATTCCAAACTTGTCTGATTCTTAATTTCCTTAGATCAAAATCTTAATTTAGTTTTTTGCCATTAAATTCCAGTTCTTTAAATTTTTAAACTTATAGTCAATTTTTCCTCTGTTCAAGAAGAAAGGTAAACTCACCAAGTAGGTTTTCAAACTTCTTGTTTAGAATTTCAGAACAATTTCAGAAATTGATTAGAAAAAAAGGTTAGCAAAGACGGTAAACATGATCTCTTCATCTCCTAGCACTTAGACCAAGGGTGTAAAACTCGCAACGTCATGTGACGTGTCGCGACGTATTGCGACTTTTTTTGCCATTGCCAGCAATGGGGTGGGCATGGTTTCGCTATGATGCATCCAGCCCATAGGCCGCCATTTTGACACCCCTGCCTTAGACCCAGAGGAAACTTTTCTTCACTATCTGAAGCACAAGTGGTTGATCTTTTATCTTCTTCTTGTCCGGAGAGGTTCTGAAGAGGTGGTCCACTTGTTGGTTCTTTGGTCTTTGTTGCATTTGTCATTCTGTTCTCCACGGAGAAAACGAATGAAGTGGTCCGGAGGGGACTCCTTCAGTACAATCACCCTGAATAAAGGTTCCTAGTATTATGATTGTGTTATGGTACCAATTAGTTGGATTAGTTCATCTAAACTTCACGATATTAATATTTTGTAGACACATAGAAGGATGTCATAGAGTTTATCACAAAAACAAACTACATCCAAAGATCGTCAAGTTTATGGTACACGAACCCAATAAGAACCGTCTTTTAGGTTTACTCTAAGCAGCACAAATACATAGAGTTTTTCTCATTAAATCTGGTTTCTATATTGTGTTAAGCCATTATGTGGTCATTTGATTTGTTTGGGGCTGGCCATTTGTGGTTTATTTAATAAAAGTTGATTAAATAATGTTTAGTATGCTGAGTTTTAATCAGCAGAAGAAAAATAAAAACTATTTGTACTGATCGTTTGTCATTTTTTATTGAATCCCAATGTTATATTCCCCTCCAATAAATATTATGTGTTCAGATATTCACAGAAATACAATTTGAAGGGGCCAGGATGCTATTATCCAATCAACTGCTCAGTGTAGGAATCCACCTTAGAGAATCCCTGACAAGTGGCTGGCTGAATAACTGGCTTTTGCTTCAAGACACCTCCTTCAATAATTGTTTCCACTATTAATTAGTTCTAATTATTATCAGCTGACATCTATCTTTTTATAAGGAGATAGGAGGAGAGCATTATTTTATGTCCTGCACTCTGATGCAGCAGAGGCTGACTCTGATTTTCTGTTGTGTGTTCCTGTTAGTAGGAATCTTAGTAATCTTTTCTCAAAACTGAAAAATCTCAGTTCCCATATTCGTTCCATGTAAGATTTAATGTCTAGTTCCTGATAATCTGTTTTGCTTTTCTCTGAATTTTTTTCCCAGTTTCCCTGATTATTTCTTAAAATATGGTCTCAGAACAGAAGCAGACTAAAATGGAACTATTACTTCCTGTGATTTGGAAATTGAACTTCTTTGGAAGCAGCCTAAAATTATGTTTGCCTTTTAGCAGTTATGCCATATTGCTGACTCTTATTCAGCATGTTATCATGTATAATTGTAATATACTTTCACATGTACTGTTCCAAAAACTATTACTATATGCTTTTCTCAGCAAATTTTTTTGAATTTATCTCTATTTAATTTCATTTTGTTCTTTTTAGTCTATTTCTTTAACTTTTCAAGATAATTTTGCTTGCTGTTTCTCTGTTATAGTATATTAGCTTTGTGATAACATCTACAGTTCTAATTAATACATATTCCCTTTCTCTTTTCATCCAAGTCATTCATGAAAATGTGGAAGAATACCGGACAGAGGATTTGAATCCTCTGGTATCCTGCCTGATACGTCATTCTGGTTTGTATATTTGTTTTCAAGTCCATTAATTGTATTAATCAGGAGCACTTTATCAAATGCTTTGCCCATAGGGGTCATCCAATATACTAGGATGAAACAAAATTAAAAAACAAATTTAACATGGTATATTTTGATAGAGGTATGCTGAATATTAGTAATAATTCCATTAATTCATGATACTTAAAAGAGCAGACAATTTATTGTGTCATCTAAAATCTTCCCATTTGTTGTATGTAGATCCCTGCATTTTTTTCACTTTCTCAAGGAAAAGAGATGGTGTTTGGCTAGACAACCAGCAGTGCCTGTGGCTGATTTGGCGCTGTAAATTTGAAAATCAAGGTCCTAACCCTAACTGTCAATGCTGTAAACATTGGATGTTCCCGCTCTGACAACTGATGAAAATCGCAGCCATTTTCTCTTTTTGCTTTTAACATGCTTTTTCTTCTATTTAGAGATCAGGTGCAGAAGGGGGGGTTGGGATGAATGCTGAGCTCAGCTAGCCATAATAATAAACGCTGCTTTGTGGGAACCCAAGGATGAATTGATAACGTTTTGGCGGGCTGAGGAGCTGAGGAGAAAGCCCGTGTTTCAGGCTAATTGGAGAACATAATTTATGACTGCTTGTTGGGGGTGGGAATTGCAATTTGTTACTTTGTATCTGGGGGAAGGAAACTAGTTTTGGGTTCAACTATGTAGTGCCAATACTGTGTTTCCTGAATAAAATGTTCTTTAAGGAAGAATTCTTGCCTTCAAGTTCTTTTGATGGGTTTCATCTATCAGAACCATGACACTAACCTTATGTTTCTATCAGGCCTGACTGTTGTGATTCCTCGCCAGTCAGTGGATCTGGCAGCTGAGTCTGAGGAATCAAATGAAGAGGAGGGGCCTGGAGTGACATTAGAATCAGAGGAAGGCTCTGAGGAGCTCCAAGACTTATAGTCAGATGAGGAGCCTGGACCCTCTACTCACGTGCAGGCTGAGACACAGTTGTGCTGGGAGCCTGAATTGGATAGTGATGTAAAACAGTTGGGACAAATCACAGATGCACGAATGCGCAGGAAAGAGAAGCGAGTAGGACAGAGGAATGCAATGGGGTGGCTCCAAAGGCAAAGGAGAAGGCATTAGGAAGCCATGCCTTGGCTGAATTATAAAAGGGAAGGTATGGGAGGTGCTGGTTGCTGAAGGCAACCGTTTGTGTTGAGGATCGAGTTTCTGTGGACTGTTTGTTTGCCTTGGACATTGACTCAGGTCTGTGAGAATAAAATGGGTTGTTTTTTTCTTGTGGTTCCTGCCTGTTTCTTGGAAGAGGGGTTTCTCCTTGTGAGCATAACAAGGACTCATGTAGGCTGGGACAGAACAGTTTGCCTTCAGCCTTCTACCCCCTATTACCATGGAGCAGTTACGTGCGGAGAATGCCCAGCTCTACCAGCAGCTGGTTTTGCTGGCAGCTCAAGTTGCTCAGCTTCAAGCCTCCGCTCCTGCTGCTCCACAACCCTGAAGGAAGTGTCCAGTTGCAGTGCCTGACAAATTCAATGGCACTCTGGAGATGTTTCCAGCTTTTTTGGGCCAATGCCAGCTCTTTATCAGCCTGAGAGCCGCTGACTTCTCCACTGACCATGATAAAGTGGGGTTTATGATCAGCCTCCTCTCTGGTGCTGCAGCTCATTGGGGCACATCCCTGCTAGCACAGCCTAGTCCGTTGTTGGATAATTTTGGCAGTTTTTGTGACTATATGCGTCTTATGTATGAGGACCCCATTAAGACGCAGACCGCTACCCAATGCGTGAAAGCTCTGAGGCATGGCTGACGCCCTTTACAGGGATATACCAGTGAGTTTCGGCTGCTTAGCCAGGATTCAGCCTGGAACGAAGCTGCACTCATGGACGCTTTCCAGGATGGCTTGTCGGACGAGCTGTTGGACGAGCTGGCCAGTGTCGATGTTCCCCAAGACCTCAACGGGTTGACCCATCTCTGTTTGTGGATTGACACTTGGCTGCAACAGCATAGGAATCGTGTCACTCCAGAGACCCGGGTGGTCCCAGTTGTGCGTGAGACTTCGGTTCTGCGGGAGGAGCCTATGGAGTTCGATGCTGCCAGACCTCGGCTATCAGTGGCAGATATGAATAGACATTTGGGGGGGTTGTGTTTCTACTGTGGGGACCCTGGGCATTTGGCTGCCTTCTGCCCCAAGAAGCAACGAGGGGCATCAGCTACCGAGCCTGCCCCACGAAAGCAACCTCATCTGTCAGGAAACGCCCTGAGCCCAACCTAAAAGATGTTTTGGGTCAGGCTTCCCCCAACACCAAGTGATGTCCTTTGGATGCTGCACTAGGAACTCCACGGCACTTGATATTGGCGGCACATTTTATCCTCCCCGGGAAGCCACAGGGAATTCTGGTACATGCTTTGGTCAACTCTGGGGCCACCATAAACTTTATGAATGCAGCATTTGTGGCCAAATGGGCTGTTCCCCAATGCCTGGTAGAACTGCCTCTGTTAGTAGAGACTATTGATGGCCGAGTGCTCCTGTCTGGGGTAATTAAGGCTGCCACGCAACCATTGGGTATGGCCATCAGCTCGCATGAGGAGGGTATTCAGTTTTACATAACCTCCAACCTGCATTTCCCCGTGGTCTTGGGATTGGCGTGGTTCCGGACGCATGACCCGCAGATTTATTGGTCCCAGAAATTGGTTACCTTTCCAAGTTTACAGTGTGTGGACCACACCCGCCAAGTCTGTGCCGGCCAGGTGGTGAGTCTCCCTGCGCTCTGAATTGGTGACTTACGCTGATGTGTTCAGCGAGGCTGAGGCGGATTGCCCATCGACTTAGTTCCTGATGCACCTCTCCCAGTGGGGCACTTGTATTCCATGTTGGACCCCGAGTTGGCTGTGTTGCGGGACTTTTTGGACAAAAATTTGGCTCAGGGTTTTATTTAGCCCTCGTCTTCGCCAGTATCTACACCAGTGCTCTTTGTAAAAAAGAAGTCCAGAGAATTGAGGCTTTGCTCTGACTATCGAAAATTAAACGTACGTAATCGATACCCGCTGCCTCTCATCCCTGAACTTCCGGAACAGCTCCGGGAGGCAAAATTCTTCATGAAATTGGACTTGAGAGGAGCCTACAATCTGGTTAGGATTCGGTCGGGTGATGAGTGGAAAACAGCGTTTGGCACCCAGTACGGGCACTTCGGGGATACAATGATGCCGTTTGGGCTGACCAACGCCCCTGCAGTTTTTCAACACTTCACGAACGACATATTTCAGGATCTGTTAGATCAGTTTGTCGTGATCTATTTGGATGACATTCTGATCTACTCCCCTTCGTGGGAGACGCACTACCATCATCTCCGTCAGGTCCTGCAGTGGCTCTGAAATCATCATTTGTATGCCAAACTGGAGAAATGCCAATTCTATCAAACGACCATTGATTTCCTAGGTCATCACATTTCTCCTGAGGGCATCACCATAGGCCGAGTAAAGTTGAGTCTCTGCATAGTTGGCAACCCCGACGTCACGTTAAAGATGTCCAGCGACTCCTTGGGTTCGCCAACTACTATAGAACCTTCATCCTGGTTTTGTTTCCATGACTGTGCCCCACACTCAGCTCCTGCAGAAAAAGACTTGGTTTCATTGGGATACCCCAGAGCAACAGGCTTTCCAGGGTTTAAAGGAAGCCTTCATGAAGAAACCCATCTTGAAACATCCTGACCCGCAACAGCTGTTTGTCATGGAAGCGGATGCCTCTGAGATTGCCATTGGAGCGGTATTACTCCAGGCTAATGCGCCCGACGGTGCCCTCTTCCCTTGCATGTACTACTCGCGGAAACTAAATCCAGCCAAGCGCAACTACACCATCTGGGAAAAGGAGCTACTGGCCATCAAAGTGGTGTTTGAGGCCTGGAGGCATCATTTGGAAGGGACTCGGCATCAAATTGAAGTTCGGACGGACCACAAGAATCTGGAAAGCTTGCAGACAGCCTGGAAATTGAACCAACGACAGATTCGGTGATCTCTCTTCTTCACTAGGTTCAATTTCCGCATTACTTACATACCAAGCAGTCGCAACCAAAGAGTGGATGCTCTGTCAAGGAAGCCAGAATATTCCTGTACAGAAGACAAGCTTCTGCCTGGTACAGTTCTCCCCGTAGAGTCTTTCTCTGCCATTTGGAAGCCAATAGATGTACGGGCTCAGATTCGGGAGCCACAACAGCATGATGCATGGGTGGGTCAACAAAGGGAGGAGTTGGGGCCAGACTCCCCATGGACTATCACAGATGGACTCCTGAAATATTGTGATCGGCTCTATGTTCCAGGAGGGCCACTCAGAGGGCTCATTCTCAGCCAATGTTATGAGAATCCGGTGGCGGGGCATTTTGGCCTGTTCAAGACCCTGAACTTCATCTCCTGTACATTCTGGTGGTCCCGAGTACAACACGACATCCAGGCCTACGTCACGTCTTGTATACAGTGTAGACAGGCCAAGTCAGCGATGGGGGGCCCACCAGGTCTACTGCAGCCCTTGCCGATGCCTGAAAGACCTTGGGGGGCAGTGTCCATGAACTTCTTTTTTATATATAATATTTTATTAAGTTTTTTCAGGGGAGGGGGGGACAAGGATCATTATGGGTAGTGGGATTCGGGGTAGGATTCAGGGAAGGGTTTAGGGTGGGAATGAATACAGTGGGAATGAATGGAGTTGCCCCCAATAACATTTCACGCTTTAGCAAGCAAACTATCCTCCGGATACAAGTATTCATCAGGGCTAATATAATAGTAACTGTAATCAACAAGAATAACAGAAATTATAAAACATATCAATTAATCAAAAGAAAAAATCAGTCATCTTAATAAATTTCAATTTCGTTATCTCATTTTGCTAACCATTGATAAAAATTTTCCCATGTTTTATAATAGACTGAGTCTTCTTTCTCTTTACTCTCTAACATTAATCTATCCATTTCTGCACATTCTAAAATTTTTCTAATTATAATTTCGTCAGATGGTATATCTTCATTTTTCCAGTATTGGGCAAATGCTATTCTCGCAGCTGTCAATATATGTAATATTAAATACTCATTCTCTTTCCCATAATTAGATCCTAATATTCCTAGCAGAAACAATTCTGACCTAAATTCTATATGTGTTTTAGTCTTAATATTGTTGTATTTAAATCATCTAAGAAAGTCTTCCCCAGTTTTACAGGGATTGTTTGGAATAAAAAGAGTAGTTTCGGTAAAATACTCATTTTCACTGTTGCTATTCTTCCTAACAGTGAAAGTTGGAGATTTTCCCATTTTGCCAAGTCTGATTTTATCTGTTTCAGCAGTCTTTCATAATTATCTTCTTTTAGTGTTGTACATTTTGGTGTAAGATATATGCCTAGATATTTAACTTTTTTGACTATTTGTAAATTTGTCTTTGTAAAGTAGGTTTTCTGTTTATCTACTAAGTTCTTTGTTAATACCTTAATCTTTTCTCTGTTTATTTTCAAACCAGCCACTTCTCCAAATTTTTCTATTTTCTGCAACAATTTAGTAGATGTTTCTAATGGCTCCTCCAGGATAAAGACCAAATCATCTGCAAAGACTTGTAATTTATATTTTTGGTCTTTTATCTCCAATCCTTTTATTTCTGTATCCTGTCTGATGTTTCTAGCCAGTACTGTGTCCATGGACTTCTTAATGGACATGCCACCATCTTCTGGCTTCACAATGGTATTTATGTTGGTGGATATGCTGACCAAGATGGCACATTTCATTCCTTGCCGTGGCTTGCCATCAGCACGTGCCACCATTCGCATGTTCATCCAGCAAGTTTTCCAGCTGCACGGCCTCCCTGATAGAGGGGCTCAATTTACGGCCCATTTCTGAAAGGGCTTGATGAAGGCCCTAGACCTAAAAATCTACCTATCATCAGCGCATCACCCACTAACTGATGGCGGGAACGAGAAAGTAATTGGAATCCTAGAACAATATGGGTGGACTATCTTGCGGTAGCCGAGTTTGCATTTATGTTGAGTGTCGTGTGGAGGTGTGTATACTGTAGTAAGGACCGGTTACACCCCATAGTAGGGACCGAAAAAGGGGAGAGCGTCGAGCTGAGTGGTCAAGGACGTCGATTGCTGATAGACTGGCTCAATGCCCGATAGGTAGTTAACCACGCCGCTGTTAATCTATTTCGGTTCCGCCTAATGTTCTTCCAACGGCTAGCGTCGAGGCGAGATATGCCTACATTAACGGTGGGAGATCAGGTCAGGAACCTGCCATCAAACCGACCAGCCAAGAAACTAGACCACCGGTACCTAGGACCGTTCCCTATCAAAGCTGTCATCAACCCAGTCGCTTATTGGTTAACTTTGCCACGGTCGTTACGGGTACATCCGGTCTTTCACCGGTTTCTGTTGGTCCCAAAACAACCATGTTATTAACTTAATAACTACAGTGACTCACTTAATAACTGTGCCAAGAAAGGTGGTAAAATGGGGCAAAGCTCACTTAAAATGCTTAGCAACAGAAATGTTGAGCTCAATTGTGGTCCTCTTATAAGTGGGCTGTTTTCTTTTAAACCTGATCCATTGTTCCTTGTCTGAGACTCAAGAGTTTTTCTCCTGTGAGTCCTGACATATTTCTGAGCTCCAATGAATTATAATATCTTCTTTTATCTTATCCTATTATATTGTGTTCCACAGTTGCAAGGAATTGGAATTAGCATAATGTTTCTTCTTAAAAGGTCATAAACAGTGCATATCTGTTTGGCTGATTTAGTTCTTGCCTAAACACGATCAAAAGTGCAACAGAAGTAAAGTAAGAAAATAAGAGCTCTAAAACTCATATCTGTTGTTTTTAATCTGTTGTTTGATAGTCGTTCCCTTTTTGTGAGGTGGGCAGCTATACAAATTGGATAAATAAATTCATTGTGCACACGACTTGAAATGTAAAGAAGGTGTAATAGTTTTTTATTTCAATTTAGGTTAGCAATTGAAGACAAGTTGCCTGGATGATAATAAGGAATCTTTGTTGGATTTGTCCTGCATTGGATTTACCCTAATTTATTGCCAGAGTGTATATTCAAGTGAGGCTGTAGTTTTTGATAATGGTACTTCTTAACTGAGTATATGATTATTCTGATTTTATCTCTTAATTAACAATATTTTACATGAAACTCTGCTTAGATTACTTATTATCGCATTACACTACATTACATAATTACATTAGGTTACAATATTATTAAATTAACAGGAGTTTAGAACAAGACTTTTTCTGTGATCGCCTCAATATTACGAATTCAGTGCAAATCCATTATTCAAGTCCATCTATGCAGAAATTTAGAAATGGATCTAATTTGTATAATATGCATCAGGATGTTTGTTAAAAATCACTATTAACACCATCAAAACTTCCTTTATTAAGAAAAATTTGTATAAAAATACATTTATAATAGAACGAACTTTTTAGATTTAACTTAAACTTCAGAGGAGGGTTACTGATGGGATTCTATACTTTTCTTCTACGTTGTAGTGGATCAAAAGGGATGAATAGGGCAATCAAAGATCGAAAGAAATGGTAGATGAGTTTCTAACGACTACTCGAGTTTACAAAACATTATAAATAATTGATTTAAACATATCTGGCCATAATTCCTACATAATATATAACATTACCTAAAGATTTGCTTTTTTGAAGTATTTTGGTATATCTGTATGCAATCTGAATTTTCATAACATAGAAATAAATTTTATATTAAATGAATGAATACTTCAATCATGCCTTAAAATAGTGTTTTTTATGCTGTTAAAGATCATTAAATAAAATTTTGGAAATGTATGGGCTATGCAGTTAAAATTCTTTCTTTCTCTTTTTGTCTTTAAGCATTCAGGGAATTCACGTTTCTCAGTGATTAAATTTATAGTAGTATTTCTATATGGTTCTCCATTCCCTCTAAAGGCTCTTTGAATCTCAATTGTGTGCCAGAAAGTATTAGTATAGAATTAAGAATTAATTTAGCAGTTCGGGCATAGCTAAGCTGCTAAGTGGGCTTTGGCTTAACCAGATGATTATGGGCGTCTGTAGGGAGATGAAACTGATGTAGAGATTGAGCTTCTCTTCCCTGACAGTGCATATGTGTGTTTGAAGTTCTCAGCAGGCTCTGGCTGACTGTTGAAGATCCCCCCCCATGTATTGAGTGCTGGCCAACTAATCATTAGAGTGACTAGTGTGGGGAGGCTGCAGGTTGCTACCAAATCAACATCCATGGACTGTCTCATTAGAATGAGTCTTAAAAGATTGTTGTAAACTTTCCAGTAAATAGCATCATACATTCTGAGACTGGGTGTCATATATGTGTATATGCCATTGATAGAATCATAAAGCTGGAAGGGGCCATTGAAGTAATTAAGTTCAACCATCTGTTGCAAGAATCCAAATTAAAGCATCTCAGATATCTATCGAGTGTTGAACACATTAAATTAAGAGGTATGTCTAGTTTAATGAAGAGAAGGACGAGGGGTGACATGATAGCAGTGTTCCAATATGTCAGGGGAAACAAAGAAGAGGGAGTCAAGTTATTCTCCAAAGCACCTGAAGACAAGATAAGAAGCAATGGATGGAAACTAATCAAAGAGAGAAGCAACCTAGAACTAAGGAGAAATTTTCCGACAGTTAGAACAATTAATCAGTAGAACAACCTGCCTTCAGAAGTTGTGATTGCTACAACACTGGAAGTTTTTAAGAAGAGACTGGATAACCCATTTGTCTGAAATGGTATAGGGTTTCCTTCCTGAGCAGGAGGTTGGACTAGAAGACCTCCAAGGTCCCTTCCAACCTACTACTACTACTACTACTACTACTACTACTACTACTACTACTACTACTACTACTACTACTATTGTTGTTATTCATTGCACAGTCAGCCAGATGTTCAGACTGGATTTGGCATTTTTATCTACCTATTGAGTCCTTACCAAAGACCTGGGATAGGCAGATGTGGATGTTTGAATTGATGGTATTACAAATATTGTTGCAGGATGGAAGCTGTTCCTAGTAAGGCTGCCTTTTGCAATGGATTTATAGTGAATTTGTCAATGCCAATGATGTCCAAGTGGTGCTGCAGTTATTTTGGGATTGCACCCAAGGTGCCTATTACTATTGGTACTACCCTTGCTTGCCTTTGCCACAGTCATTCTATTTCTATTTGTAGGTCTTTGTTATCTTCTCCAGTTCTTTCTCTTCTCTTCTGCTGTCTCCAGGCACTGCCACATCCACTATCCAGACTTTTTTTGTCTTTCTTATCGAAAATTGTTAAGTCTGGGGTGTTATGTGGCAGGTGCTTCTCTGTTTGAATTTTAAAGTCACAGAGCGATTTAACATTTTCATTTTCTATGATTTTCTCTATTTTATGGTCTCACCAGTTCTTGCTTGCAGGCAAATTATATTTCTTACAGATCTTCCAATGCACCATTGTTGCTACTTTGTCATGCTACTACTTGTAGTCAGTCTGTTTGATCTTCTTGCAGCAGCTTACCAGGTGGTCTACTGTTTCCTCAGCTTCTTTGCATAGGTGACACTTACTGTCTGTTGCTTCTTCTCAGTTTTGACTTTGTATGCATTTGTCCTTAAGGCTTGGTTTTGTGCAGCTAGAATTAGCTCTTAGCCATTGCCAGGTCTTGTTATTATCTGCTTTCCCAGCTATTTTTTTTTATGTACTGGCTATATAGTGCTTTGTCTTCCCATGTCTCCATTCTCTTCTTCATTTGGTTTTTCTTGTAGACCAGTTTGGTTTCTCCAGTAGTCAGTAACCCTTCCTGATATACTAACTTCAGTGCATCATCATCATCATCATCATCATGATCATCATCATCATCACCATGATTGAATTTATTGTCCATAATGCTAGTAACCTTGCTTAATATTGAAGCAGAATCCACCTACCTGAATTTAAATCCATGTCTAAGTTTCTTGGGCAATTGAAAACAGGTCTTTCTTGTATCTTTTAAAATATTTGAAAAGTGCTACCATAACCCCGTTTTCTCTATTGTCTTTTCTCCAGGGTAGAAGTTCCTTTAGTTTCTATTCCTAATAACTGATCATCTTTGATATCTTTTTCTGTGTTTGTCCCAAATTTTAAGAATACTTTTAAAAGTGCTACCTAGAACTGGATACAGATCTTTATTTTCTTCTATATATTGAAGATAATTTTTCATTCAAATATACACTTACCTCATTAGTTCATTTATATCATTCTAGGTATGACACTTTATTGATATATTTATTTGAATTTATATAGCTGTCCATTTGCAACAGTGACTGTGAACAGCTAACATAGAATTAAAGCTAAATCATCATCATCGATACATGGACAAAATGCTAAATCCAGTTTAAACATCTGGCTGACTTCAACCACCCATAATATAATGGCAACTAATATTCATCTCACAGGACTCCTGTGCTCAGGAAAACAGCTTACATAAACCTTAAAGGTTTCACTCAATCTTTTGATAGGCAAATACTGAAATGAACTTTTTGTGTGGAATTGAATGTCATAGTGGATTGGGCCACATTATAAATCAGCAAAGGATGAGGAAATGGTACCTTTATTCTTAGTTTTAGGAGAAATTTTGAAAAATAGTGATCTTGGTTTTTTGTTGTCCTGATCACAACAGATTCTGGGGACTGCAAAGAAATCTTTGGTGCTGTATATTATACATTTAATTTATTATGTATTTCCAGTGTAGGTAATCCTCAATTTACAACCATTCGTTTAGCAACTACTGAAGTTACAACACTGAAAAAGTGGCTTACAATCAGTCCTCGTATTTACACCCATTGCAACATTCCCATGGTCACATGATCAAAATCCAGGTGCTTGGCAATTAGCATGTATTTGCAACACTTGCAGCATCCTGGGTCATCTGATCATCATTTGCGACCTTCCCAACCAGCTTTTGTCAAGCAAAGTCAATGAGGAAAGCCAGATTTGCTAAATGACTGCATGGTTCACTTGACAACTTCAGCAATTCATTTAACTGTGGCATAAAAGGTCATAAAATTGGGTGCATCTTACTTAACAACCACCTTGCTTGAAAATGGAATCCTGGTCCTGATTGTGGTTGTAAGTTGTGGACTATCTGTAGTATTGAATATTATGGCATGTTAGCATGTATGATACTGATGCTCATAGTAATATAATGTAATTCTGATTTAGCTTCTTTAAGGTATGTCTTCATGATTCTGCCATTGTTCTTAGTTCTGGTACCAGAAGCCTCATCTTGTAATATGACTGAAATCCGAAATGATTATGAGAATATTCTAGTCAACATCATTATTCATCTGGTGGGTAGCATTTTTTTTTTGCATTTAAAACAAAGCTACAATATTTCTTTACAAGATAGTTTTAACATAGATATCTAAAGAAGTGACATTGGAAAGAATTCATATGGAACTTACAGCTATATAGTCATACTAGTCAAGGAAAAAAAACCCTTAATGAATGGAATGAGGTGATGGGACTTCAGCCTGTCTTCCACTGCTTATAAATACAGTGATGGAAATGTACATCCTATTGCAGCAGTTCATTTGAGTCAATTACTGCCTGATCTAGACAGAATTCTTGTACTGTCATTTTTTCCCTCTCTCAAGGTGAATATATTGGCTCCCAAAGTCAGCCTGTATTTCATGTAAATCAAGAATTCCTAGCAGGATATGTAAAAAGGGGCATCAAACAGGGAACCTTGGCATGAACAATGGAATGTACTGAACACTTGTTCAATAAATTGGACCAAATATCTGGCTCATCCTCTCCCTCCCTGCTGTTTTATAAGACCTAAGACTTGATTTCCAAAGTGAGCCAAATTCTTAGATTTATAGGAAAGAATAACTTTTTTTTTAATGCACTTGGATTGTGCAATGACCCAGCATTAGTTCTTAGTCCTTTTTCTACAGGATTGAGATTAGACTGAGTAAGCAGTCTGCTCCTTATAGTTAGTAAGTAAATAAGTTAATATAGTAAATTTAAAAAAAATCTAGAAATTGCCCATTCATCCAAATGAAAACGAGGGAGTTAGTGCAAAGAAACATAAGGTGTCCCAATGCTTTATTCTAATCCCAACCAGAGTTAGTCCTTATTTAGTGACCACAATTGGGACTGGCAACTTGGTTCTTAAAGTGAAATGGTTGCTAAATGAAAAATAATGTGACCACAACTGTTTTTAAGGATTTATTTCAGTTTATCTTTCTTTTACCTTTCGTGGGAAGGTTGCAAATGCGGATATAGGTTGCAAAATTACTTTTTCATTACGGTTATAAATGTGTCTGAGGCATTCGCTAAGTAAGAATTATTTGTATGATCTTTTCTCATACTGTGTGTATCTATTATATGCAAAACAAACCCTGAACTACTCCCCATAAGAGATATTTCTCTTTGAAAGACCCATGAAATAATGTATCTATAAATTTATGGGCATTGTTTTGGATATTGAATGTAATCTACAGACCAGCATGCAATGGAAAAGCTCTCTTTGTGTGTCAAGCTTTTTTATTTCAAATACTTATATGTGATTTTTGGCAACTTTGGAGCAGTAAGTATTATTTGATATTGTATGCCAAATTAAAACCTCTTCACTTTCTAAGTGCTGGCTCATTAAATTAAGATTCCTACTAAATATAGATGACTTTCAATTTTTTCATACTGTTAAAATAGCCTTTCCCAGTATGCTGTTTTATAAACTTGCTGAACAAAGGCAAGTTAACCAGCATTTATGTGAGTAGAAATAGTGTATTTGCAGGGCATCAGGTATAGAGAATAGACTCGCAGTAAAGACCTTTATGTTTTTCCATTTTTAAAAATCTATACATTTGTTATCTTTTTAGTGCTAATATGTGAGATTTTTAATATGGTTTTAAAAAAACCAATGTTTTTTATTGGATTAATACGTAGTGATTTCGATACATTGTGCTAGGATTTGTTTTATGTTGCTGCCTGAGAATTGGACACTGGAGTTTGGAACCTTTCCCCCTGTCCCTCCCCTGCATATTAGAGTCCTTTTACTGACCAACAAGTTTTCTCTCGGGAGAATAAGAATGATTTTGCAGATTTGTCTCTATTCTGTAGCCCCATAACCCCAAATCTGCTTCACGGGGTTGGGAGATTTTCACAGCAATCTGAATCATGGTGCAGGGAGATATATAGTAAGTACAATGGTGCAGGGAGATATATAGTAAGTACAATATATAGTAAGCTCCAGTGATAGCAGCTTCTGCTGGACCAAAGAGCATCCCATTAGCAAGAGGAGCTCCACAGCACACTGTCCGTTGTTTTCAAATTTTCAACTTAACTAACAGAATCTATTATTAAAACTGAAATATATATGGGCATCTCTTTTGATCTACAATTAGTGTAGTGATTAAAGTACAAGACTATAATCATGAAACCCCAGATCATAATCCTCCCTTAGACATAGAAGTCAGCTGGGTGACTTTGGGCTAGGCATTTTCTTGTGAGAAAAAATAGTGGAAGAAGCATTGTGCACACTGCCTTGAGTTGTATAACATTAAGGCAGGAAAAACAGATCTACTGAATAAATAATAAATTTTAAAATTTATTTCTGCATATTTGGTGCATTCCAAAATACCCATGTATGATTACGTATTGATAACTTCACTGTTCATATAAAGCAATTTAAATATTTAGAAATAAACTAAAAAATTAATAACTCTTAAGTTAGTAACATTACATAATTTAAAACTAAAGAGTAATATTCAGTTCTCAGACATAAAATAATTAATATACTGCATCTTACATCTGAATTTTTTTTTTATAGGAGGGACTCATTAGTCAGAACATCATATCCAGCTGTAACCCAATCACCACCAAATGTTACCTTTCACCTGAGGTAATGTTGATACCTCTTGAAGTAATCTGTCTCTAATTTGATAAGCCAATTTATGTAGCAATATGTAATAGATAGAGGTTGAATCTGAATTTTCAAAATGTAAGGAAAGGATATTTTTGTAACATTTTGCCTAATAAAGCATTTTGGAATATTCATTTGGCACCATTTTGGCTGGTCATGAAAAAGATATAGTGCAACTATGATTTTACATTCTTTGAAGAATGATGTTTTAGCCACCTGAATCTTTTCAGAGCAGGATAATTTTGTAAATCCTGAAGAGGTACCTTACATTTTGAGAATTATATTCTTTCCAACTATTAGATAGTGCTCAAATGTGTGGCTTAATTGCTTTTTATTTAATACATTAACCAAAATTACTTTCAGGCTTTGCATAGATAGAAATTTTAATCTTTCTTCATTGCTGCTTCTGTGCAGGATATTTCATATTTCCATACAAAAACGTCATTTTGTTTTCATGTTTATAATTTGAAGTGAAAAATTGCTACTTTTTTCTGTTTTGAATTTTAATTGGTAATAAACAAAACATTAGACCTAAAAGTACTCACTGATTTCTAACTTTAAAATGGATTCCTGCAGTCTTTCACTTATTGTTGAAGCAGTTTTTCACATAGAAGACTAAAGGGGGTAGGTAATGGGACTAGGAAGACTCGATCCAAATCATCACATGACTAGAGTTCATTATGTGGCTCTGAGTTAATCTCTCTCTCAGCCTAAAGCTTCTTGGTTAGGAGAAAACCACAGACAACAATTAATCATGAATCATTTTTGATAATGAGAATGTCACCGTGCCAGACTGAACTGGCCAGGCGGATACAATGGGAGGCAAGCAGTCCTTCAAGTAACCTGACCCTATGCCATGTAGGACTTGATAAATAGCAACCTATAGGTAGGTAAATGCAATGAAAGGAAGAGCTTAGTTGAAATAAAGGAAATAGCTGTGTCGTGGTCCTCATTCCTTAAAAAGGCTATGTGTCTTAGGCCAGAAGAGACTTCCTCGCAGTAGGAGACATAGCAGCAAAACAAAAACAAAAAACAATGGGAACTTAAATTTGATTGTGACAATACATAACATGTGCATCAGGGCAAACCTCTGATTAGTTATTTTAAAATTATGTAGATGTCAAAATATAACCTCTATGCCCATCATTTATTTAAGAAACAATCTCTTGCTATTTTAGGTAGTTTGCAAAAGGTGCTTTGAATAGAATAGAATGAAATGCTATAATACTGGTGTTCATCAGTGGACTCTTGGATAGTTTCAGTTGAAAGAAACTTGTTATACCGCATTTCATAGGAAGCGCTCCAGATTAAAATGCCTAGGTAGCTTGACAAAATATTGTATATTAGCATCAGTATATGTAAATAGTGTGCATCATGCTATATTAACATTTACAGTGTCACTGTATTGGAGAGAGACAGCTCTATTTTTTATCCTTTATTGCCTTCTAATTTGAAGAATAGCTAACATGGTCATATATAGAACATAGATGTCCAATTTAATAGAATATATTTCTTTACAGAATACAACCATAATAACTAGCCTGGCATTGTGTCTGAAGATAAAGGCAAATTGTACTAAAATTCCTTCCGAATTAAAGAACACCATGGGAAGTGTTTCAGATTTGACATTATACACATTAAATAAGGTATGTGTTCAGGAGAGTTTCATTGCTGCCTTGTTCTATAGCTTGATAGTTTTAAAAAATCCAGAATAATTAGAATTCATGGTGCTAACTGATCTCATTGTATATTCTATGGGAAGAAAAGGTGTAACTATAATACAGGAAAGATGCTTATATTGAGATATATAACTATAATTCACCGAAATTCATTATACTGAGACATGACAAAGTTTAGAATAACCAGTGTGTTCAAAACTAATTCAAGATATTTAGATTGTAGGATTTCAAGTCCAAACCAAATATTCAAGAGGTTAATAATCACAGGAAGAGAAAACCTGATGGTATATTTTAGAATTCTTACTTGCAAAATATTGAAATAAATGCTTTGTAGTAATATGCTCTCATATGGCTACCTAAAAAAATACAAAAGAAAACAAAATAGCATATTTTCTTTAACATTCTCTCATATGTAAACACTAATTGCCTTCATTCACCTATGAATCCAATACAATAGGTCTGATTTTCCAAAGCGTTTTCATTAGAAACTGTTCTAGTCAAATTCTGTCAGTATCTTTAAACTGGCAAAAAGGGTTACATCTTTCTTTTTTTACAGCCATGTCTAACTACTGTTATAAATATTAATTATAAACAGCTTATACATTTATGTTTTAATCTAGAATTATTGCACCTTACAACCACACAACCACAGCCGGTATTATCATCAATGCAAGAAATTCATCAGAAAATTTGATTGTACCCATACTTTGTGTTGCCTAAAGAATGTTGTTTCAGCCTTGAGTTCCTGGTGGAAGAAGTTTCTTTATCATGATTATCCCCAAAGGGAATAAAGTTAAATGCAGCGTTTATAATCTAGATGAAACTGTGATATACATCAGACTTTTTCTACAGAAAATTATGCAAATATCCTCTGCTAATGCCTTGACAAGACTGTTGAATTTGTTCCATGAGTCCTACAATGGGAAACGTTAGAAGAAAAGAAGTAGGCTGCCAACATATCAAAGCTCTCAAGTGCTAATGACAGTTAAAAAAAATAAGACAATGAATGAAATGTTTCATATTTATTGGTTTCTGTTTTATGATATATACATGTGCTGTATATATTTTGCATCCTAAGAAATCTTCACTAACTTAAGGATTCCTGAACACATTGTTTTCATGCGGTAGTTTATAATAGAGAGCAAGGCAGTAGTTTGGGGAATGGTTATGACAAAGGTACAAATAGATAGCTTGTAGGAATTAGAACAATGTATTTAAAAAAGTATAATTTCTTTATTATACAGAAGTCAGAAAGATTTTTGCTGAGGTACTTTGCAAAAATGAATAAATATTAAGGTTTTTTTTAAAAAATAAAGCATCAGCCCTGTACAAATGTTTATTTAATACAATACCATTATGCTTGTCTATACTTTGCAATTTTATGCAACTGATTTTTTATAGTATTAAGTTAGCTATAATTATGTACCCTACATATTGCAGTAAGTATTTAACAATGCTTAATTGCAGTGTGTGCTAATTTTTTTAGCTATGGGAGAATGTTAAAGGTTGAGGAAAAGTATTTGCTTTATGGTAGAATGCCCCTTGCTGACATTTAACAATATGTTAGGGATGTTCAAATGCTTCAATTTCAGAAAACTGTAAATTGAAACATCCCGTTTTATATTCAGGCATGCTTAACTTTGTTGGATATATGCTGAGCCTGAATCATTCTAACAAGTGTTTCATGCCTCTCAAAATAAGACTATATCCTGCATGCAACACTAAGAGTCACAGTGTTGAAATAGTTCAAATTCAAAATATTATGTCTGCTGTTAATAAAATCAGCTTAAGATCTCATGTTCAGAGATTGAGTAATTCAGGATTGCATAGTCCTGACCAATTTCAAGAGAAGGCACAGATACTGGAATGTGTGCACAGATACGGGAAGTACAGAAATCAAAGCAGGGCTCTTCCAAAGCAACTCCAAACTGACAATTCTAAACTTGTTAAATGATTCAAAATGGAATAAATAGTGTCTACATGATTTAATCTTAGAATGTGTGAACCCAAGCACTGTGTTTTCAAAAATAGACTAAAATGTGAAAGCTCCTTCAGGTTATCTATTGGTGCCTTTATGGACATGTTCTTGTAATTTTCTTGCAAATAATATGAAAGTAGCTTGTCATTTCGTTCTCCCAGGATGCCAAAATATGTTCAGTTCAGTTTTCTATGAAGATTTTCAATCATCCAGGTCATAATTGTCCAAAAGGCAACTGGACTTTCTTGGTTCTTTTTTCTTTGAAAAATGTTTCACTTCTGAAGAACTAAGTTGAAGAAGGTTCTTGGATAAGAAACAAAATATTTTCAAAGAAAACAAAAGAAGAATGTTTTGTTTTGGGACTTCTAGGATGTTGTTTTGACTTCCTAGTCAACTTTATGAGTTCCTGGTGGTCTTGCTTAATAGTATTAACTTGTTGGCCCTGCTTAGCTTTTTTCACCTGCCAAGATTCAAAAGAAGATGCATAGCTCTATAGAAAGCCAACTCTTGAACAGAAGGATTGGGATAAGTGAAGTTATAACTCACAGTTCTAGTTTCTAATTACAATGAATGGACAGTCTTAATTAAACCAATCATAATATTTGAGAGGAAGCAGGGGAATTTGAGACAATTCCCTCTTAGTCTGGCAACATCCCTGCAGAATCCAAAAGAAGTCCATTTTTCTCAAGTTTCGTACTTCCTACATACTTTATTTCCACAAAGTTTATATGCAGAAAAAATTATGCTTTTTTCTCTTACCTCCACATTCTATATTTGGGTATGTCTGGAACCTAACATTTGGCTGTTGGACCTTTTTTGGGGAAAAAACCTAATCGATCTGAACAATCTGCAAAGAATTATGTTCTCAAGCACAGCAAGCTACCCTGTTTCTATTCTAAAGTGTACACATTCCTCGTTTATCCTCCTTCACTCATTTAGTATACTCATTCACCAATGACATAACTAATTTGACTGAAGCCTCAGCCTGTAAACACCATTATCCTTGGAAACAGTGTTGGTTTCAATTCAAACATTTAATGTAAAAAAAGAGGTAATTTGTACCAATTCTCATATTCAGATAGCCTGCCAAAATATGTTCAGTTCCAAAGAAAAGTACTTACAGAGTTTTCCATTTTTGCCAACTCTCCTTGACATATCAGAGAAAAGTAAATATTTACTGTTAAATATTTCCCCTCCCAAAAGAGCCATGGCTATGGCTAGAGTCATACTCCAAGAATTTATCTCTAACTAGTATATTTTTATTTTCTTCCAATACCTGTCAGATAGCGTTTTAAGTCAATGGGTAATAAAGCTATTCAGCTGCCCAGAGTTACCAGCAGTTGGGCAGCATATACATTTAATTAATTAATATTTAATATTAGTAAGTCCAAAGACTCATGTTTTCTGAAACAAAATTAAATCAATTAGAACCAATTAGTCCAGGAAAAAAAAAACTATTAGGCAATTTCATACATCAGCAAGCTACATTCCATGGAAAGATCAGCTTGTTCTTTGGTCTTAGATTGCTACTCTGTAGATCAAATTAAGATATAACATAAAACACAGCAAATATTGAATCTGGAACATTATTATACATATTGAAAATTGACGAGACATTTATTATTGTAATGTTTTCTAGAATTGTTTCAAATGATTGTTGAATGAGGGTTATCTGGTAAATCAATATATTCTGAAACTCATTTTTACACGTAAACACATCTGGTTTCAGTTGAATAGAATCATATCTCCATTCATTTCAACTTTGTACATTTCCCTCCTGGTCTTATGCATTATGTGTATAAATCTTTGATTTGATGATGGAAGAACTGTCTTTCATTTTGAAGACCAGGATGACATTTTTCCCTGAGGGCTTTGCATTGTGTGCAAGAAAACAGTAAGTGACTCTGTTGTCTTTTAATGTTATTCTTTAAACTAGCACATATATCCTGATCCAGTGCTACACTGGACTATGGATATATACTATTTGTGTTGTATTCAATGTGGTGCATTTGGAAAAGAATGCACAAGCTTATTGTTAGCAGTTTCAGTTTATTATATTGATTATGTAGTATTAATTAGATGTCAAATCTTGGTGACCCCATCAGATCTTCAGGATGATTTATCCTCAATCTGCTGCTTTATATTTCCTACTTCTGGATAGACCGAAGTAAATATTATTGTTGATCACCTATATTAGAAGAATCTCACCAGACTATCTGCCTCCCCTTGGGAAATGGCAGATATAGGCCTAAGGATTTGACCTCAGACATTTCGTCCTTTGAACAGGCTCTAAAATGTCTTTATTCTTTTTTTTTNGATTTATCCTCAATCTGCTGCTTTATATTTCCTACTTCTGGATAGACCGAAGTAAATATTATTGTTGATCACCTATATTAGAAGAATCTCACCAGACTATCTGCCTCCCCTTGGGAAATGGCAGATATAGGCCTAAGGATTTGACCTCAGACATTTCGTCCTTTGAACAGGCTCTAAAATGTCTTTATTCTTTTTTTTTAATTGAAAATTTTATAAAATTTTACAATATAAATTCCCCCTCCCCCCAAACCCAACCCTCCATCCCTCCCCCCCCACTTCCCAGAGCCAATCACAGGATTAACAATAACTAACATTAATCAACTATTAATCTAACAAATCTATAACTTCCTTTAACTCTCTTTTAAAACAAATATACAATTATTAAGTACCATAATATTAACATAATTTTAAATATTAAAAATCAGAAGTTCATTCAAAAACCAGATGATATTTTTTTTGTTCCATATTTAAACTCAATATAATCAATCCATCTTCTCCAAACCAATATATATCTTTCTTGTGAGTAATCCTTCACATAAGCGGAAATCTTGGCCATTTCTGCTAAGTTTGAGATTTAAATACCCAATCTTCTATAGTAGGTAAACCTTTCATTTTTCAAAATTGAGCAATTAATAATCTTGCAGCAGTTATAAGATTTAACATCAACTCCATTTCTTTTGCATCCAAATCTTCCAAAATACCCAACAAAAATATCTGTGGTTTAAACTTTATCTTTTTCTTAAAAATATTTTGAATGTTCCACCAAATCTTAATCCAAAATACTTTAACCTCCCTACATGTCCACCACATATGAAAATATGTTGCATCTAAGTTTCCACATCTCCAGCACTTGGGTTGTAAATTAGAATACATACAAGACAATTTCTGACCTAGGTCTACGGTGGATATTTTGTAAAATATTTTTAAAAGGGAATTCAAAACTCGAACTCATTTAAAATGTAAAGATTAGGTTTAAAAGAGGGTACAAAGGTTATTTTAGCCAAGAACATATAAAACACCCCATTTTATCATACAATCCTTAACCAATTCTGTTTCTGAATCCAATTCCACCAATACATTATAAATTATTTTAATATGTGCTTGAGATTGGTCTTTAATCTGTTTCATCAAATTTTCATCCTGCATAGTAATACCAACTTTTTGATCCATACGCCACCTCATTAACAATTGATTATAATAAAACCATGAATACACAATATTTTCTTGTTTCAAATGTGCTAATGATTTAAGTTGCCAACTTTGTCCAAACGGACGAAGTAATTCCTTATAAGAAACTTTATCCAAATTAACTCCCCTAGATATCCCTTCTATTACCTGTGCTGGAGCTGCCCATATAGGAATTTTATAATTTAATTTATAATAATATTTCTTCCAAACTCGTAATAAAGCACTCCTTAAAACATGAGCCTTGAAATTTGAATCCACCTTTTTATCATATATTAAATATGCCTGCCAGCCAAATAACAAATCCCATCCTTCAAGAGAGAGTATATTCTTATTTGTTAAATTTAACCAATCACTAATCCATGTCAATACCACCGCAAAATGTCTTTATTCTTCATAGAGGAGCCCCTTCCTCTTCAACCAGTGCTTCTACCACAGATTCAAAGTATGGCAAGATGGCAGTGGTTGTTCAATGAAAGTAATGCCGGTAATAAAGTAAGAAGCTATAAGAAAGCATGAGGAAAAAGAAGAGTAAAATGTAAAAAAAAGCATTCATGACAGACTGGATGAAAGCAGTCGCAGGGACTAGGATGGGAGAAGGATGATGGACGTAAAAAAGATAATCTCTCCTTTCTTCTCACCATATCCCACCACTTGAAGTGTCAGGCAACCAGCAGCTTCTCAGTTATATTTTCAGCCAGTGGCTGGAAAAACAGCTCCAGTTCTGGAAGAAAAGCAACAGAGTTGTATCCAGAGCAACTATATTTATGGCCACCAAGACTTCAGCTGTCAGCAGTCTTGGGGAATAAAGGGGAAATGAGACGGCAGCCACTTAGGAGAGCCCAATAAAAAAGGGGCTGGAACCTCTACCTATATTATGAATAGAGAACAAAAAATGGATAATATTTTAATATTAAAAATGCATAGATAAAGAATATAATTAATGGTTGGTTAGGTTAGGAAGGTGAGTTGAAGTTAGGCTACAATAGATATGATAAAAATTTCCTGCCAGTTGAAGAGAAAGAAGCCAGGGTGAAATAAAGACTGAGTTTTCAGAACCAGTGGAAGTGGAGAGAACTGAGAATTAAATTCAGATAAAGAATAAGCGTCCTGCTTGGAAATGATAAATGGTTATTCCAAAGCATTAATTACTTATGAGAATTTCTTATCTAATAAAGCTCTAATAAATTTCCTTAACACTGGAAATGATTGAGATTTGCAAGATTGATGTCAGCAGATCAAACTTGGAAACTGAAGACATGCAAGCTAACACTATGGTTTATTACCAGGCTATAGTAACAATCTTCCAGGTCTGAATGTCCTCCCCTTCTCCCTTACTTTATCTTAATGGGATCTGGGTAGGATCATGTCTGAAATGCTTTCTTAACTTACAGTTCTGGGGCAGATTCAGATTTCTTTGATATGTTATCTTGATTACAGCGTTTCCTCCTGTTCCTCAGCATTATTCCTTCTATCCATTATGCTGACAAATTAAACATTCAAAAATTGGAACATTATTGCCAAATCGGAAGATAAATCTGAACAAGAATAGCTCTCTCACCAAATAATGTAATGGAATATCAGTCAGAGCCCTGGGTTCTTGTTAAAAAAAATTATCACTTGATGCCTCAATCTCCAGTTCTGCAGGTGTTTCTTCACAAAGTGGAACTAGGACAGGCTGTTCAGCAGAGGCATGTTGTTCCATGATGGGAAGGAGAAGGTAGTTTCTTCAGACAATTCCCCTTCCCCCATTCTACAAGTAGATACAATTCATTTAGTACTAATACTTACCAATTGTTTCTTACAGACAGTTCAAGTATTTTCAACAAAGTTCAACTTGCAGGAATAAACTTCCTGCATCTTAACACATTACTATCTTACCAGATGTCCAACCAGTACTGAATAAAATAAAATTATAACTCTCAAGTTTGGAAATTATTTTACATTGATGAAAATTAAAATTACAGTTTTTAATTTTGACTTTTTAGCAGCCCCATCATATTCTCAAGTTCTGTTTAGTAGGGCTGTGCAATGTTTCAGATTTCTGCTTCTCTTAAAAGCTGCAAAATATGAGGGAGCATAAAAGTAGCATAAAGATCTATAGCACCTTAAATCAGCCACATATTTTCGATGAAAAGAGATTGGTGACTTTGAGATATTGCAGCCAGGGGCAACATTTGTACTTCCAAGTGTCAAAAATGGGTCTTGGAGATGCTTATTAATATTTAATATTACTGCTTATTAATATTTAGCTTATGATTACTCACAATTCCAATATTTTTAACATTTTAACAAATGTACTGTACATGTGATTTTTCCATAAGTAAAAATAAATCTTTCTGTTCAGTTTCATTGCTATTTTCAGCCACTTTTCTAACCTATCCAAATAATTCTGTTTTATTTTTTTACTAATTGTCTTATCCATCTGATCACCATTTTTTTTCCTCATCCAAGTCAAAAGTCTTGAAGAGGAGAAGGACCAAAACAATTCTGTAATATTCTACTTATTACTGTACTTCACTCTGATGATGAACTGTTTCAATGTTCTCTAACTATGGTTTCCATGTCCACTCAATAGACATGCCATACTTAATTAACTTCCTACTCAGGATGCCATGATGCTTCTATGAGGATGAACAAATATGACCAATCTTTCACAATCAAAGTTAATTTAAAAATTAAAGAACTGTTGGTTTGCTGGTTCTTTTCACATTTTCTAAGATTTCTTAAAGATGAGTAATTTGGCCAGATGGTTAGCAGATTTCTTATTACTCTTAACAAGGAATCTATCTGGCATTCAATATGTGAACACATTCAAGGCCAACAGATATTTCCTATGTTTCTACCAAACCTGACCTAGTATCCTGTTCCTTCAGTATGCTCTTAATAATTGCCTATTGAGACACACATTATTTAATTAATTAGTTATTTATATTCTACCTTTATTATTTTTATAAGTAACTCAAGAAGGTGAACATACCTAATACTGCTTCCACTTCCTATTTTCCCCATAACAACAATTGTGTGATGTGAGTTGGATTGAGAGAGTGTGACTGTCCCAAGTACACCCAGCTGGCTTTTATATCTAGGCAGGGTTAGAACTCACTCTAGGCCAGCACCTGGCCACATCCTCTTCTCAGCAAAACTTAAGTTAATGTAGGAGTTACTTGATTCTGCCTTTGTTTCCCACTCATATTTTCACTGAGCAGCCAATACACCTTTTCTATTCTTTAAACATACCTGGGAAAGCTCGTTGTTTTAATACTTTCAGCTCATTCTATGGGTAATATTTCCCAATACAATCCCTAAAGTCTGAGTTATTTCTACATATGTTTCCTCAGACATTTTTCTTTATTCCTATAGTTTTATACAAAGATTTATAATTATGTTTTATTTTCAATTTCACCTAATAACTTTATTTCCTAATAGCTTTTACTACCAATAGAGAGATAGTCTTTAAGATATAACAATTATATACACAATAAAAGTTTTATTAACAAAATTCTAGGTAACATAGAACAAGCATTTATACAATGCTTTTGTTCTTAAAGAACATTTAGGAAAACAAACTGTACCTAATCAGAATAATGCTCACGTAACTATTTAGTAGTTCATTATATTAAGCATATCAAACAGATGCAATAATAAGATGTAATAAAGCACCTGCAGGAATATGTGAAAAGCTTTATACAAATAAATGTGGGTTCTTTAGTGATTAAGACGCATATTAAGTTACACTAACAGTTAATAGGCAAAGCAGAGTAGAATCCACAAAGTCCAAATAGACCAAGGAAGAACTGCAGCGCATTCTGAATTTTTGTAATGTAAGCTCCACCATACCAGTGTATTTTAAATAAAAAAACAAAAATGCTAATCTACATTAAGATATTAAAGATTGATTTTTCACTAATATACATAAAATTAGGTAACAATACAAAATTAGAATACGACATGTATGCTTTTCAAAGAGAATTCTAAGATATAAATACAATTCTATACCAATTAACCTGTTAATTCTTTTACTTAAAAATTGCAGTTTGCCATTAGCCAATATACTGAAAAATGGGGACAAATCTTGCTCAAATGCATTTTTAATTGTCATCTGTCATAGCAAGCAGGTTTTGACTAGAATAAAGATAGCATTAAAAATAAAGCAACAATCCTACATCACTGAGGTAAAAATTGCAAATTGACATGGATTGAAAATGGATGGATTAATGGATTAATTTTGGGAAATGCACAAATAAATGTTTTTGTGGTAAAAAAATTGCTGTGGAAATGGAGACTTACTAAAAAGAGTAACTTAATACTAATGTAGTTGAGTGTTTGAGAAGACTGTAAGAAATTATAATGGTCAAGTCAAAGTAATGGGAAAAAGAAAAATCATGATTGGGTTATCATTTTTCTGAAACTCTAGTTTGTCATAATTATTATAAAATATTCAATGTTTTTTTGTTGATACATTAATCAATCAAGTGGGAAATTAACTTAGACCATGTTGGCCAAGGTCTTAAAATTTAACACAGCCCTGTTTTTCAGGAAAAGAAGTTGATCCTAAGAACATGATTATATTTGGTAATTTAATTAATTTATTAGCAACTCAGTCTTTTTGTATGAAACACGTGAAAAGTTTTTCACATAGAAAAATATCTGTGCACAAAAACTTGTTATAGCTTTTTGGAACAAGAAAAAGGGTAAAATGCCAATTAGTTAACTATAATAATACATTTGAAACTAGTAATTTCAATTTGCCTTAAATATATTCAAACAATAAAATTTATGACTGTCAACCAACAAGCTATCATCTAGGTTATCAACCAAGTATCAATATTTCCATGTATAACATATTTTCTACTGCAACATGTTCTTTAGACCAAATGATTCAGGGCAAAAACTACAAATGAATAAGAACATTAATATGTATATATTACAAAAACCCTTAGCGCTTGAGTTAAACTTTTGATCCATTAAATATTCTCCAACAATATTTCAAGTATACTATCTTGAATGGCACAGTTTTAGGTATCATACCATTTATATACAATATATTTATATATCTATATATATTATTTCACAACAAAAAATAATTGCCCAGAACATTAGTATAGTGTCTTAGCGCAAGTCCTGGTGGGAACGTGTAGCAGAGATTTTCATACAGCCTTAGCAAGAATTCTATCATTTTACATTAGAGGTGTATTCACAAAATCATTCTTCGAACGCCACATTCACAGCAGTATTTTGCAGATTCAATTGGATATTTGGTACCACATTCATAACAGAATTTTGGTAACTGTGCAAGAGAATTTCCCTCACTGCTTTTTGAATTTCCTCCATTGACAGATGAACAGTCTCCACTGTCGAATCCAGCTCTATGTCAAGCATTAAAAATTAAAAATAATAAACACAACAAAGATTAGGTAAAGAAACACATATTTCAGTGATCTCTAAAATATTCCTTCCTTTTTAGTAATAAAGAGTAAATATATGGATTTTTAACCCAAGTAAACAACCTCCCCAAAATAAACTTTTTCAGAATTCTGCTAATATGTTGAAAAATGTTTTATGTTCCACATTTTCAGTGAAAACATTGCATCAATTAACTTAGCTGTATTACCTGCAAGCATTTATGTGTCCTTAAGAATGCTGACAAATTCACATATAAAATAGAAGCCAAGGACCAAAGAAAACATGGAAATTTAGGGGTATTAGGATCCCTTATACTTTTAATATTGCTCACTGAGCTGCTGTGAAAATTAAGAAAGTTATGTTCAGAGAACAATTAATGATTACCATCGGAGTATATTTTGTTGCATGTGTATGTTAGTATACACGTTGATGGAGAAGTACAAAATAGAAAATATCTGGCTTAGTCTGCCACCCCTAGAACTTAAAACAGAAATGAGAAGGACTTTCCCCAAACCTACTTCCTTTGCAAAATAAAATTGGCTGGGGAAATATACCTTACACTATAATCCCAATTCTCCTGTGGGGTGTCTAGTTTGACCATTAGGAACACGAACAGTTTTAATTTCAGTAAGGCTCTGAAGCTATGGGGAGAAAAAAAATGAAAGACTTTCCAAAAAACTTGACTAGTTTAAGTCTGGTTCCATATCTATGTGGATTAGATTAGAATTTTTTACTTGCACGGTGCAAGATGCTCATTTCACCGAGAAATGGTTCAATTTCATTGATTATTTTAAACAAACAAACAAAAAAAACCCTGAGCCCTTTATGCCTTTTTCTGTATTTTCACTTTTATCATTTTCTTTCCTCTGCCAATTACTTCATTTTAATTAAAAGTCAAAATGTTCAAATATAATTTACCTGGTTGAATAGGTTTCAGTACCAAATGCTTTTCTTTTGTTTGCCATCATACCCGGACCAGTGCTTCGTGTCATATTAGTAGATGCTCCCATCCGTGGTTTCATGGGCCCCCTTAAAAGATATTATTATTAAATGAATTATGCAGATTTAAAATTATCCAGAATTTAAGTTTATCCTAAACCTAAAAAGGATGGCAAGCTTTGATTAGATGCATTCATTTTCCTGTATCAAATTCTGGCACAGCATATTCCATTGATCTGCCTAATTACTCCAGTGATCTTTTCGTGTCTCCCAATATATAGCTGCTGCAGATATTACAGCACAGCAAATCCCCTTGTCCAGTCAATCCCATTTTTTCCCAGTCTTCCCTTCCTTCTATCTTTTTGCCTTCTCTCAGCTACTTCTAATGTCCCAGCATATATCCCTGTTCACCAGCAGATTTTATCCATTAAATCAAGAGTTTATCATCACAATTACAACAATTACAAAATGTAGAGGGCCTGGCACTAATTAATAAATTTTAAGAAACACTGTTGGTAGTATTAATGCAATAGTTTGCTAAAGAAAATTTGCAGAATCACCATCCATTTTTATGGCATTGTCATTTTATATCATTGCAATGTAATTGTTCAGTTAGTGCAGAGGTGTCAAACTGCCGGCCCATGGGCCAGTTGCATTATACGGATGCCGTGCCCACCCCAGCTCCAGCAATGCAAAAAAAGTTACGACACGTTGCAACATGTCACGTGATGTGGTGAGTTTGACGCCCATGAGTCAGTGTTTTTGAAAAATGAAGAATCATACTCTTATGCTATTTAATATAAATCAAGTGCTTATCATTGGTTTGAGTTGTAGCGTAAAAATATTAAATATCAAATTATTTAAGAAACAGAAAACCCAAAACAATGTTTGAGAGATTAAAAAAATATTGTTGAGCATTAAAAGCATTATCTGTCTCACTCAACAATCTGTCTCAACAAGACAGAACAATTAGAACTTATCCAAACTCAAATTATTTATCACCCTCTTCTAATTTCTTCAAATTTCCTGGTTTTGATATATTAACCACTTCTTATACAGAAGCTAAATGCTGCCATCTAGAGGATAAGGACAAACTATTTTACTATTCAATTTCTTTATATCCAGTAATTGAACACAATCAAATATTTTACTTCAAAGGAGAAAACATCTCCAAGCTGGTAAAAAAATAGGAGGACAATCAACAGGCTCAAAATTTCTTTGTTCAAAAAGTTCAAAACTATAATATCACTACAGGTGAGAAAGCATTAAAAAGATACTGCAAGGGTTACCAAGTAGAACCAAGCAAAATATCTGTCAAAGCAAGAATATACAGTATTTGCAGCGTTGAGCTCAATCTGTTTTAAAATGTTAACTGCACTTATAAATGAAACATCTGGGGCTGTAACCTGAAAAAGTGGATAGGTTTTCTCCTCTACCTGCCCCTCACAACAGATAGATGGAGATCTTGTCTTGCCCTGGAAAATGTTATATCTTGCTGAAAAAATTGCACAAGCTATAATATGGAATGCTACAAGAGGTAGCAGGAATTAATTTAAAATGTAATCACTCCTAAAGTGATTAAAGGTGCCTAAAAGACAGGTGATACCAAATAACTGACGCCATTACATCTCTTAAAATCATTTCATCCAACTTGTAATGAAAATCACTTGTAATTTTATATGCATTAACACAGCCAATGGTGTCACAGAGAAATGTTATCTCAGGCTTATAAAGAATATTCAACAGCAAATCATTTACAAATTGTTCATAGTTGGAATCCATTTACAACCTTAATTCATTGGAACTGATCCATTTATAAGACATTTAACAACCACCACAACAATAATAATAGTTGGAAGGGACCTTGGAAGTCTTCTAGTTCAACCCCCTGCTCAGGCAGGAAACCCAATACCATTTCAGACAAATGGTTGTCTCCTCTTAAAAACTTCCAGTGTTGGAGCATTCACAACTTCTGGAGACAGGTTATTCCACTGATTAACTGTTCTGTCATTTTGATATAGACCAGGGGTGTCAAACTGCTGGCCCGTGGGCCTTTTTCATCATACCGGTGCCACGCCCACCCCATTGCCGGCAACGGCGAAAAAGCTCCGATACGTTGCGCAATGTCACATGGCATCGCGAGTTTGACATGTCTGATATAGACTATTTAAATAAAAGTGAAAAACAGGCTTGGTTGCAAACCACAGAAATGCAGCAGAGTGGATGACCCAATAAATAAACACTTTCTATTTACTTTAAAGGTCGCAGAATTCCTAAGAGGTAGAGGGCTACAATTCAGCTTTCCCAAGTTCTGAAGGAAACCAAATAGTGACCAATGATATCATTAGAAGTGATGTGACCAATTTTTTGGCTGTGAGGGAGAGAGCTTAAGAATGGATTAAGAGTAGGAGACCTTTCTAAGGCTAAGATAATTATCTGTAACCCAAAACAGCTTCAAGTCATATTTTGAGATATGGGAAATGTGGTTAAGACAACCACATGGACTAATAAAGCCATATCCTGAGTTGCTTTTGCTTTCAGAATTCTCACTGCCACTTAAATGACATAACTACCATTTAATGAATGACTATAATTCATTGACTCAACCTTCCATTTCCTCTAATATTCTCATCAAGGAATGCAGACTAGTTAGTTGGACTTTGCTTACATTATTATCGGATTTCCATGGAAATGAGAGCAGGTCAAGTATAGTTCTACAAACGTTCAGCATCTCATTGGCACATTTCTTTAAAGAATATACTTACCCTATTTGTGGACTTGCTTTCATTACGTTTTTATGAGCTGGAGAACTCTGGATTTTGTTTCCCACTTGTCCACCTGGAGACAGTGTTTTATTTGCAGAGGAACCTTGTCACGAAAATATGAAAAACATTGTTTCTTTCACTACAAGACTGACTT
>NW_015386607.1:585121-600066 GCF_001527695.2 Protobothrops mucrosquamatus | reverse complement strand
TAATTGTAATTTAATCAAAAGTATTTCCTCTCAATCTATGGATGTTTTAATGCTCTTTTTCTTTCACATGAAGAATTACAATTTAGCAGTAGTCTTTAGATGGATTTGGATTTCAGACCACCACAGGATCTGTCCCCCCACTGTGAACTTACTTTATTCAGAAATAAAGAGCAATATTAAGTCATAAGTCTTATTTTAAAATATTTTAAATGGCATTGAAAAATAAGACTCTTGTCTTACTCTTTTATACAAGATTAGAAATGAGATTTCAATGCTATCAATTTTCTTCTATAGTTTTAACAAGCCAGGAGAAGCAGTGAGAGAATGATAGGCAGATAATCAAGACATTAATATAGCAGTGACTATTCAACTCACTTGTTAATTCATCTCCTAGGAATCTTATGAAGCAAGACACTGAAAACAGCACAATTGCTTTCAAAATTATTCATGTATTTTTAAAAATACATCTTGAAATTGTCATTTTTATTGTTAAGGTGTGGTTGCAGAGAAGAACTTATGTTTATTATGGCATATAATTACCTCAAACGTATGATCAGAACTTCATTCACATTCTGCATATTATAGGTTCATCTGGATCAGCACTATCTATCCTAACTTCTAGCAGCTTAGGCTAAATCTGTCTTAAGATTTAAATTTCCTTTGCTTAGTGAGTTACAAGTGAATGCCTAATTATAAAATTCCAGACAAAGAAAACACACACACATATGCACACATGTCTATTACTTGGTTGTGGTAAGCGTGATAAGGCTGGTGATGTTATCCCTGCAGAAGGTATCTTCTTAACTGTTGGTGTCTTGTACTGAAATAACAAATATGATATCCATTAAGCTAGTAATTTAACAGGTTAAATAACCTTCCACAATCATGCTGATTTAGTGTTACTTTTCTAGTTCCTCATATTTAAGGCAGACTGCCTATCTTTTTTATATATTACAATTAAAGCATGTTACTTTGTTTTTAATAAGCATGATCACTTCCAACAAAGAGGAAGAAGGTACTGCAATATAACAAGAATAAACCAGTATGAGCGGTGCATTATTTGCTGCTAAAACATATAAATAAAACCACAGAATAATGATCATAGTGTCCAGGAGTTATGTTCAACACATCTAGAGAACCATAGACTCTAATGGTTGTTCTACACTGTAGCAGTAGTTCTCCAAGATCTCAAAAAAGAGGAATCTCCTTCCTTCCTTCCTTTCCTCCCTCCCTCCTTCCCTCCCTTCCTCTCTCCCTCCCTCCTTCCCAATTAACAGAATGACAAATATGTAAAGCATGAGCTCTAACACTGAACAATGGGCTTTCACACCGAATATACATTAATTCTATGTAATAGAATTAAGTGTAAAGTAAAATTGATATTGGACTACATATTGAATGTATGGTTTGGACTGGCTAACCTTTGTTTATTACTATCCCCCTTTGAAGGATGGAAATGACTCTAAACTTACTGCAAGTATAAGTATTGATGAAATTGAAAATCTGTCCTGATTAAATTATGGAGTCTTCTACTGTAAGGATGCTGTGACAGCCATGAACTTGGATAACAATAAATGGGGATTTATATAAATTCATGGAAAATAAGACTTATAGGTAAATTATTTATGTGACTAAATACTCTGACATAATCTACATAATAAAGAGGACACTAAAAAGACTCCACAGCAAACAGGGTAACTTTGGAAAATGATTTGAGACAAAGTGATTACACTTTAAAATTTGTTTGCCTTTTTATTTCCTCAATGAAACAGCTAATCTGTAATGTTCAACTTGTCACAAAGGCTTACAAAAAGCAATGTGTATGGGTTCTGTATTAATTAATTAGTCCTGGTTTCTTAGCTCCCTCCCAGATTTTGTCATATTGTTGTTGTTTCTTAAATATTCAAAAGAAATAGAACTTTCAAGTTTTGACTTAATTTTAAAACAAGTCTGTTTTTAAAGCATGCTAAATTTAGGAAAGCAGTAAAATGAAAAGAATGAAATGATGGCTAGTAAATTTATTTACCTGTGTTCTAGCTGGAAGCTTCCCTTTTACTTCACTAACCACTTTCCCTTTATTGGCAATACGTGCTGCCTGTTCTTTGCAGAAATTGATATGTCGATCAGCTGCATTTTGATTAAATCGTCTCACCGTCATACCCGTGACTTATATTAGATATAAGTTGTCTTTAAACACGTTATGTCTATATATTGTTTACCCATAAGTAATAAAGTGAGAGAGTTAAGGTTGTGTTAAAACGAGAGTACTATTTGAATCTTAATTACGGGAGTACAGTATTGTAAATACTGTCGATAAAGGTGGTTTATATACAAACACACACACACACAGTGTGTGTGTGTGTGTGTGTGTGTGTGTGTGTGTGTGTGTGTGTGTGTACTCTAGAATGTATATAAATTATCAAGTTACTGGAGCATTCCATAATTTTCTCTTAACCACCTAGGTTAAAAAAAAATGTTTTCACTATAATTTTGTCTACCTTCACAATTTCCAGATCTAGGAGTCTTATTTCAAAATGCTGAGACTAAGCAGGGAACCAATCAGTTCTCTTCCATCTAAACAACAGAACTCTTTAAAAGAACAGATTCTAACTATATCCCACCGAGATATCCCTTCACCTCTATTCCATGTGTGCTAACAACATAATTTTTACAGCAGCTTTAGTTTCATACAATATAGGACTCCCATGTATGTATGGGACGAGGGAAAAGGTATTGGCTGATGGCTGGCTTTAGCTCAATGGTACAGTTAGTTGCCTGAATTCCTTTCCTAGGACAATTAGATTGAACAAGGCCTTATTTGTGATCACACATGGGGAAGTGTGGTAAAGTAAGTTAAATCGTTCCTATTAACTGTTGGTTCCTTTCCAATTCCAGGTCTAAAAAGTTTTAGTGCAAAACCTCTGAAAAATAATCAGTGACAAATAATCAAGGCAGCAGTGACTCAGGACACTTTCTGCTGATGTAAATGTGCATTTCCAATATAATAATTTAGAAATGATTCAGTAATGGAGCTTTGTGTGAAGATAAAAAAAGAATCATGGTATCAGATATATTATATATAATTAAAGTTTTGTATATAAATAAGACAGATATACGGAACAGACATCATGGCTAGAATTTAATTCCCTCCCCCCCCCAATTATCTAGTATTCCTTAAGACTTACTCTCTGAATAAAAAAAAAATCAGATACAGAGTATTTCGGATATAAAGATACCTGTCCTAAACAAGCACGGTGATCAAGTATGGTGAGAGCTATGTAATTATTCAAAAATAATACTGCATGAACATATGCTAAAATGTATACATATCTCAAATTCAAGTTATATACCAGGATCATAAGAAGGTGGTGGTGGTGGTGGCAATTTTCCACCTTCTTTAAGAACCTGATCTACTCCTTTGGCCGCTCTTATAGCTGCTATGAGCTCCTCGTGCTTTCGTCTCCAGTTTGATGGTTTCTTTGGAGGTTCTGGCTAAGGAGACAACACAGACAGCAGACATAGTTTTGCAATGTAAATCGTATGATTTTTCTTGTACTCAGTACAGTATGCAATAATCTAAACAACACCAGCTAAATAAAAATAATGTATTATTTTTAAGCAGGCTATTTGCAAAACTACACTTAGTCTTTGAGAAAAGTACTGTGACAGTAGTTATGAAAGAAAAGTAGGCAAATAAAAAGTAAATTTAATATTCCATGCAAGCTGAACTCCAGGTAAGAACAATGTGTGCTTATAATCACTTCCTTTTCTTAATCACTTCCTATTCTTCTGAATGCTTGTTGTATTTTCCCTGTTGTCGTTAAGAGAGGCTATTTTCTTGTTTTCAATAGTTCAATATTGAATAATGCAATACTGCATTAAACTTAAAAGTAATTACTGTTATATAACTGCTGATATAGGAATACACAACTATATTAAATTAAAGCATTAGATCTGCCCAACACCAACAAAATATATCTAGTACAGAGTGTAGAATTATGTGTTTTCTATCTTTCTCTTACAGAGAAAGTTGAGTTTCTGAGAGGCAGCATTATTCAACAGAACACAATTATATTATCTGCTTTTTTCCAGTTATCTTTAAAAAAACCTTATCACAGAAAATCAAATGCCAAAGTCTTACATTGTTCATAGCGTCATATTACCCTGCTTTAATTTTCATTATTGGCTGCATTTCTTCAGGACTATCAGCTCATATAATAGCTTCTATAGTATGGAAAATAGTAGAGACTCTTTCTAGTCAAGCTTTTTTCTCTTGTTAAGTCAATGAATACATCATGTGTTTTCAATTTTCTTGCAAGTACTTTATAAATTTGCTTCTAGACTGTAGCCCTGGTATTCCTAATAATATACATTCTCAAACCAGTACAATATGAAGTCTGAAATCAGCATTTTGATTTGATGATAAAGATAATGCCAAGACAAAAGAAGTATTATACAAGCAGTATGCTTAAAACAATTAACAGTTCTTTAATCAAAGAAAAAATAAATGAGTACACTACTTTGATAAGTTCCTAAACACTCATAACATATTTGCAACCAATATTACATGCATTTTTTAAAAAATAATAACTACATTTCAGTATTTATGTACTTACCCGTGGTTTCATAGGTTTTACTGTGGAAATATCAGTTCCCTCTGCTCTCTGTCTGCTAGAGTCAAATGCTTTTCTTCTTTTAGTACCAGATTTTTGGCAAATAGGAGCATGCTTTTTCTGTGAAATGAAAGTTTTAAAAAGTTGAATATTTATATTTGTATTTTTAAAATTCATTATTAGCTCCCTGTCATGAAAGAGAAGCAAAGACCACAAGAGCTAAAGCTTACAGGGAGTCCTTCACCTACATCCATAATTGGACCAGAAGTTTGGTTGATAAGCAATGTGGTCATTAAGCAAATCATCATATGATCAGACCTGATTCTATTACCGGTTTTACCATGACCGATAAGCAAATCACCATAGTTGTTAAGTAGATCCAGCTTTCCTGCATTCACTTTGCTTGTCAGAAACCAGCTTGAAAGGTCCTAAGCCACAATCATATGATTGCAGGACGCTGCAACTGTCATAAACATGAGCTAGTTGTCAACTGCCCAAATCATAATCATATGACAGCAAGGATAGTGTGATGATTCTAATTTTAAGGACAGGTCATAACTTTTTTTAGCACCATTGTAACTCCAAACTATGATTAAACACATGGTCCTAAGTCGAGGACTACTTGTATATTTATTATATTAATTTACTTTATATGAGGTTCTCTCTACCCCATAAGGTACCCCCAAGGTAATGCGCCTCTGACGGAGCCTCAAGCCAGTTAGCGTAGCCAGGTTTTCAGGCTCTTCTGGAAGAGTAGGAGTGTGGGGCAGATCTCACCTCCGGTGAGAGAATATTCTAGAACAGTGGTTCTCAACCTTCCTAATGCCGCGACCCTTTAATACAGTTCCTCATGTTGTGGTGACCCCCAACCATAAAATTATTTTCGTTGCTACTTCATAACTATAATTTTGCTACTGTTATGAATCGAAAATGTAAATATCTGATATGCAGGATGTATTTTCATTGTTACAAATTATACTGTTATAATTTCAGTATAATAGTTATACTGAAGGTCTGTGTTTACAGTAGCTGAAGCAGATTGGATTAAAACAGAATGGCTGCATTTGTGCAACTTATGAAGCTAGATTACTTTAAACTTGATGTCAGTGTTGCTTTTTTGTGTGTGCAGTCTTAGTGAATTATGGAAATATAGCCCCTTTATTCTTCTAGTATTATATGATTCAGAAAATGGGTCATTTCAGCTAGTCCAGCTAGTCCAGGGGTAGGCAACCTTGGCTCTTTTATGATTCGTGGACTTCAACTCCGAGAATTCCTGAGCTAGTCAGTGGTTCCTCTTCTTTTCTTCCCCCAACTCCCCACTCCAGCTCAGTCAGCAGCTCAGTTCTGGGGCTGTGCCTGCCAGAATCTTAGGAGAGATTTTTGGAAGGAGGTCTTGTCCACTGAGGCAGAGGCAGCAGAAGGGAAATCTATTCCTTCCTCCCACCCACTGCTGGTTCCACTGAGCAATAATCAACTGCTTTTGGTGCAGCAGCCAGGGCAGGAAGAATGGGGGGCATTACTGCAGCAACTGCAAGAAAAGGCCCTTTGGAGCTTCATGATTCCACACTAGGAGCAGATTCATTTTGCCCCTCCCCCTTCCTGGCTTTCCAGAGGCACACTAGGAAACAGAGAAAAGGCAGGCAAGAGGCGAAAGGGAAACATATGCTGCAGACCAAAACATCCACTCAAAGCAGCGTTCATCTCCAAAGCCCCCCCCCCCTTTGATCTCTTCCCTTTTCACTGCCTGGACCAGTTTTCCTTCTCCCTCCTGTAATGAAATGGCGCTCCCTTCCCCTGCATCCCACAAGTAGGAAGCCATCAAGGGGGGGGGAGGAGGGATTGAGCAGCAGGAATCAAAAAATACATGCTGTCTTACGGAGGGCTGCAGGGATCACAGAGGAGGAGAGGACAAGGGGGGGGGAAATCAGCTGCCGTGGGAAGAGAGGAAAAAGCTCTGAGTGAGCAAAGTTGTCTTTAGCCATCAAGGAAAAGCGGAGGGCACCAACCGCACCGCAGGGCAAGAAGTAAAGGATGGAAGAGAGGAGGGGGATCAGAGTTGGGGGGTTTGCGCGCACAGGGCGGTAGGGGGATAGGAGGAAGCCGGGCTTCGATAACTGGCCGCTTGCGGAAATCACAATCCCCCTGAGGGAGCGATGCTTCCCTGAGCCAGAATGAAACCGAACGTCCTTCAGAGAACTCTGGGCCTGCCTGAATGAAGATCAACGGCTTTCCCTTCCGCTTGGCTTTGCTAGGCCCGCACGGAATCCGGGGCTCTCTGACAGGGCAGGACTCAGCAGGGGTAAGTGGGGGAACAGCGGGCAGGAGAATCGGTGGCAGGAGGGGAAGGGCTGTTCTGCAGGACTGTCTCTCACCTCTTCAGGTGAAGACTACTGGAGCTGCGGCTGCTTTGGCTGCCCACCAGGCGGGCTCCTATCATTTCTCATCTTGATTTAAATAAATTCATTATGTTCATATACTCATACTTACTAATGCAGCTGGAAAAAAAGTCCTTCCACAAATCCGACATGGTAATAATTCTTCAGGCTGTTGTGCATTTCCAGAATCTGAAAAAGAAAGATACATACAATTGTTGGGGCAATAAGAATCCTACTTAATATTTCTTAGCCAACAACAGTATATTAGCCTACTTAATATGGGCTTTGAACTTGTAGATTTAATTCAGAAAATGGTCTTTAAAAATGGAAATACTCTGCATTTCTCACTTGGAAGCATAATACATTTCCTTTTCCAAGCTTTATCTATAGTACTGATAAATTTATAGTCCTTGGGGAGGTTCCCTGAATGTAGGAAGTAGATAAATAATAAAAAAATACTAGACTAGTGTATAAATAATTTGAAGGACTTGTATAATAAAATTAAGGAATTCAAAAATACAAGAATCTGGAAAGAGATACTCTTCTATTGTATCGTATTCTGCTTGCCAACTTTCCATTAAAAAAAGAACAATGCCATGTGTTTTCTTTTTCTAAAAATTTAGTGATAATTCAATTATGGAGTAGATAGTACTCCATATAATTTTTTTTATCTAAAACAAAGCATAGCACAGCATTTAGAAAGTTTTGGTAATTTTAAATAAACTCAGCAAGAAAATAAATTATTCTGGAAGCACAAACGACTGAAGTCTTTTTGGTCATACTGCAAACAGATATAATAAATGTATTAATATTCATACATTAAATAATCAACTAAACAAAGGATGAGAAAGTAACTCATGGTACTCCATTCACATATAATTTTTTGGATTCTATATTGGGATTACTGGAAAATCCATAAAAGGAAAAGAGAAAAGAAAAGAAAAACCATCATTTCCAAGCAATATGTTAATAATATCAATATCCAAACCTTCCTGTGGGAGATTTAAAATGACTGTTTCATTATCAAATGAAATCTTCTATTAAGCTTATTTGACTAGAAAACAAAGCTTCCAAGGCAATACAAAGAAGCTGTGAGTCACAGCCGATTTCCAGAGAAATCTGTTATTTCCCCAGAAAAAATGTGGAACTGGGCAGATATTACTCAGTTCTGCCAGGGTGTACTACATTCCTAAAAAAAAATAAAATTAATAAATAGCTCATACAGTTATTGCTCATATTCAGGGGATCTTTAGTATATGCTTTTATCTTAGATTTTGAAAATAACATTAAGGAAATAATTGTGTATAAATTTATGTTTTACAATGTTAATCACTTATGCAAATAAAAATCACTATTCTTTTAAGAAACTAATTGATACTAATGATTTTCAACCAACCTAGGGGCATCTATTATGTTCTTTTGGCATAATGGTAACAGATAGTACTACAGAATATTCAACAATTTCCATGTGATTGAACAACAACAGTACTGTATTTGCTTTCAACAATCTCCTATCTCTGACCTACTGCTGTTGACATATTTCCAACTGACTGCAGTTTTATTTGCCAAAAACAAGTAATCTATTAGGAAACTAAATATTTCCTTTGTTTTTCAATGATGTAATACAAAGAATGAAATCATTAATGGTCTTATAAGCACAATCTTTCCATATATAGTGATATATGTGCATAAATATAAAAGACCCAATTACATCATCTGCATGTAACCACACACATTTTTAAAATGCTATTAGAAATGAAGCTGGAACATTTGCAGTTAGATTTTCAGCCATAGATTTCTGCATGTACATAAAGAAAAGGAAGCAGGCAAATATTTATATTCATAATTCACAACGTAACATGTCTGCCAGCACTTTGAAGTAGTTCAAGGCAGAGATAATAGGAATTATCTTTTGAGATCACATGATTCTTGGCTTATAAAATCTAAGAATATCCTCCCTCACCCTCAGAAAAAATGGAAGCGGAAAAAAGAATACCCAACATATTTTTAAAGAATCTTAGGTAATGTTTTAAATGAACCTCAAATTAGAATATATATCCTTAGATTAGAACAAACCTAAGCTCTTTAATTTGACACCTGTTATTACAGAATAGTTCGGTTTTATGAGTTGAACTAGAAAATAAAGCAGTAACTCAGCTAGAAATCAATTAGATACAATACACCTTTGACTGAAAGGAAAAATGGTGTTTCAGTAGACAAGTAGATTTTATTTTATTTAATTTATTTTATTTATTTATTTATTTAATTTAATTTATATGCCGCCCTTCTCCCGACAGGGACTCAGGGCGGCGCACAACATATTTAAAACCAGAACATATATACAATCCCCCCCTTAAAACCGAATTAAACCGAATTTTAATGTTGCGTCTTCCGAATATTTAAAACCCAATGTAAAATCCACCCTAGGTCAGGTCCGCTTNTGGCAGTATGGGCACTGAATATAATCTATATTCAACAGAAATTTGTGCAATACAGATATATAACAAATGGGTATTCATTATTTCACTCTCTCAATTCCAACACAATTTTGCTCTCATGATAAACTTAGAATTAATGCCCTCATGTCATAACATTTATGACAGCTATTTCCACCAAATATATGTTTGTGTGTGTGTGTGTACTCTAGAATGTATATAAATTATCAAGTTACTGGAGCATTCCATAATTTTCTCTTAACCACCTAGGTTAAAAAAAAATGTTTTCACTATAATTTTGTCTACTTTCACAATTTCCAGATCTAGGAGTCTTATTTCAAAATGCTGAGACTAAGCAGGGAATCAATCAGTTCTCTTCCATCTAAACAACAGAACTCTTTAAAAGAACAGATTCTAACTATATCCCACCGAGATATCCCTTCACCTCTATTCCATGTGTGCTAACAACATAATTTTTACAGCAGCTTTAGTTTCATACAATATAGGACTCCCATGTATGTATGGGACGAGGGAAAAGGTATTGGCTGATGGCTGGCTTTAGCTCAATGGTACAGTTAGTTGCCTGAATTCCTTTCCTAGGACAATTAGATTGAATAAGGCCTTATTTGTGATCACACATGGGGAAGTGTGGTAAAGTAAGTTAAATCGTTCCTATTAACTGTTGGTTCCTTTCCAATTCCAGGTCTAAAAAGTTTTAGTGCAAAACCTCTGAAAAATAATCAGTGACAAATAATCAAGGCAGCAGTGACTCAGGACACTTTCTGCTGATGTAAATGTGCATTTCCAATATAATAATTTAGAAATGATTCAGTAATGGAGCTTTGTGTGAAGATAAAAAAAGAATCATGGTATCAGATATATTATATATAATTAAAGTTTTGTATATAAATAAGACAGATATACGGAACAGACATTATGGCTAGAATTTAATTCCCTCCCCCCCCAATTATCTAGTATTCCTTAAGACTTACTCTCTGAATAAAAAAAAATAAGATATAGAGTATTTTGGATATAAAGATACCTGTCCTAAACAAGCACGGTGATCAAGTATGATGAGAGCTATGTAATTATTCAAAAATAATACTGCATGAACATATGCTAAAATGTATACATATCTCAAATTCAAGTTATATACCAGGATCATAAGAAGGTGGTGGTGGTGGTGGCAATTTTCCACCTTCTTTAAGAACCTGATCTACTCCTTTGGCCGCTCTTATAGCTGCTATGAGCTCCTCGTGCTTTCGTCTCCAGTTTGATGGTTTCTTTGGAGGTTCTGGCTAAAGAGACAACACAGACAGCAGACATAGTTTTGCAATGTAAACCGTGATTTTTCTTGTACTCAGTACAGTATGCAATAATCTAAACAACACCAGCTAAATAAAAATAATGTATTATTTTTAAGCAGGCTATTTGCAAAACTACACTTAGTCTTTGAGAAAAGTACTGTGACAGTAGTTATGAAAGAAAAGTAGACAAATAAAAAGTAAATTTAATATTCCATGCAAGCTGAACTCCAGGTAAGAACAATGTCTGCTTATAATCACTCCCTTTTCTTAATCACTTCCTATTCTTCTGAATGCTTGTTGTATTTTCCCTGTTGTCGTTAAGAGAGGCTATTTTCTTGTTTTCAATAGTTCAATATTGAATAATGCAATACTGCATTTAACTTAAAAGTAATTACTGTTATATAACTGCTGATATAGGAATACACAACTATATTAAATTAAAGCATTAGATCTGCCCAACACCAACAAAATATATCTAGTACAGAGTGTAGAATTATGTGTTTTCTATCTTTCTCTTACAGAGAAAGTTGAGTTTCTGAGAGGCAGCATTATTCAACAGAACACAATTATATTATCTGCTTTTTTCCAGTTATCTTTAAAAAAACCTTATCACAGAAAATCAAATGCCAAAGTCTTACATTGTTCATAGTGTCATATTACCCTGCTCTAATTTTCATTATTGGCTGCAATTCTTCAGGACTATCAGCTCATATAATAGCTTCTATAGTATGGAAAATAGTAGAGACTCTTTCTAGTCAAGCTTGTTTTCTCTTGTTAAGTCAATGAATACATCATGTGTTTTCAATTTTCTTGCAAGTACTTTATAAATTTGCTTCTAGCCTATAGCCCTGGTATTCCTAATAATATACATTCTCAAACCAGTACAATATGAAGTCTGAAATCAGCATTTTGATTTGATGATAAAGATAATGCCAAGACAAAAGAAGTATTATACAAGCAGTATGCTTAAAACAATTAACAGTTCTTTAATCAAAGAAAAAATAAATGAGTACACTACTTTGAATAAGTTCCTAAACACTCATAACATATTTGCAACCAATATTACATGCATTTTTAAAAAAATAATAACTACATTTCATTATTTATGTACTTACCCGTGGTTTCATAGGTTTTACTGTGGAAATATCAGTTCCCTCTGCTCTCTGTCTGCTAGAGTCAAATGCTTTTCTTCTTTTAGTACCAGATTTTTGGCAAATGGGAGCATGCTTTTTCTGTGAAATGAAAGTTTTAAAAAGTTGAATATTTATATTTGTATTTTTAAAATTCATTATTAGCTCCCTGTCATGAAAGAGAAGCAAAGACCCCAGGAGATAAAGCTTACAGGGAGTCCTTAACCTACATCCATAATTGGACCAGAATTTTGGTTGATAAGCAATGTGGTCATTAAGCAAATCATCATATGATCAGACCTGATTCTATTACTGGTTTTATCATGACCGATAAGCAAATCACCATAGTTGTTAGGTAGATCCAGCTTTCCTGCATTCACTTTGCTTGTCAGAAACCAGCTGGAAAGGTCCTAAGCCACAATCATATGATTGCAGGACGCTGCAACTGTCATAAACACGAGCTAGTTGTCAACTGCCCAAATCATAATCATATGACAGCAAGGATAGTGTGATGATTCTAATTTTAAGGACAGGTCATAACTTTTTTCAGCACCATTGTAACTCCAAACTATGTTAAACACATGGTGCTAAATCAAGGACTACTTGTATATTTATTATATTAATTTACTTTATATGAGGTTCTCTCTACCCCATAAGGTACCCCCAAGGTAATGCGCCTCTGACGGAGCCTCAAGCCAGTTGGCGTAGCCAGGTTTTCAGGCTCTTCTGGAAGAGTAGGAGTGTGGGGCAGATCTCACCTCTGGTGAGAGAATATTCTAGAACAGTGGTTCTCAACCTTCCTAATGCCGCGACCTTCCTTTAATACAGTTCCTCATGTTGTGGTGACCCCCAACCATAAAATTATTTTCGTTGCTACTTCATAACTGTAATTTTGCTACTGTTATGAATCGTAATGTAAATATCTGATATGCAGGATGTATTTTCATTGTTACAAATTATACTGTTATAATTTCAGTATAATAGTTTTACTGAAGGTCTGTGTTTACAGTAGCTGAAGCAGATTGGATTAAAACAGAATGGCTGCATTTGTGCAACTTATGAAGCTTGATTACTTTAAACTTGATGTCAGTGTTGCTTTTTTTGTGTGCAGTCTTAGTGAATTATGGAAATATAGCCCCTTTATTCTTCTAGTATTATATGATTCAGAAAATGGGTCATTTCAGCTAGTCCAGCTAGTCCAGGGGTAGGCAACCTTGGCTCTTTTATGACTCGTGGACTTCAACTCCGAGAATTCCTGAGCTAGTCAGTGGTTCCTCTTCTTTTCTTCCCCCAACTCCCCACTCCAGCTCAGTCAGCAGCTCAGTTCTGGGGCTGTGCCTGCCAGAATCTTAGGAGAGATTTTTGGAAGGAGGTCTTGTCCACTGAGGCAGAGGCAGCAGAAGGGATATCCATTCCTTCCTCCCACCCACTGCTGGTTCCACCGAGCAATAATCAACTGCTTTTGGTGCAGTAGCCAGGGCAGGAAGAATGGGGGGCATTACTGCAGCAACTGCAAGAAAAGGCCCCTTGGAGCTTCATGATTCCACACTAGGAGCAGATTCATTTTGCCCCCCCCCTTCCTGGCTTTCCAGAGGCACACTAGGAAACAGAGAGAAGGCAGGCAAGAGGCGAAAGGGAAACATATGCTGCAGACCAAAACATCTACTCAAAGCAGCGTTCATCTCCAAAGCCCCCCCCCTTTGATCTCTTCCCTTTTCATTGCCTGGACCAGTTTTCCTTCTCCCTCCTGTAATGAAATGGTGCTCCCTTCCCCTGCATCCCACAAGTAGGAAGCCATCAAGGGGGGGGGAGGAGGAGGGATTGAGCAGCAGGAATCAAAAAATACATGCTGTCTTACGGAGGGCTGCAGGGATCACAGAGGAGGAGAGGACAAGGGGGGGGGAAATCAGCTGCCGTGGGAAGAGAGGAAAAAGCTCTGAGTGAGCAAAGTTGTCTTTAGCCATCGAGGAAAAGCGGAGGGCACCAACCGCACCGCAGGGCAAGAAGTAAAGGATGGAAGAGAGGAGGGGGATCAGAGTTGGGGGGGATGCGCGCACAGGGCGGTAGGGGAATAGGAGGAACCCGGGCTTCAATAACTGGCCGCTTGCCGGAAATCACGATCCCCCTGAGGGAGCGATGCTTCCCTGAGCCAGAATGAAACCGAACGTCCTTCAGAAAACTCTGGGCCTGCCTGAATGAAGATCAACGGCTTTCCCTTCCACTTGGCTCTGCTAGGCCCGCACGGAATCCGGGGCTCTCTGACAGGGCAGGACTCAGCAGGGGTAGGTGGGGGAACAGCGGGCAGGAGAATCGGTGGCAGGAGGAGAAGGGCTGTTCTGCGGGACTGCCTCTCATCTCTTCAGGTGAAGACTACTGGAGCTGTGACTGCCCACCAGGCGGGCTCCTATCATTTCTCATCTTGATTTAAATAAATTCATTATGTTCATATACTCATACTTACTAATGCAGCTGGAAAAAAAGTCCTTCCACAAATCCGACATGGTAATAATTCTTCAGGCTGTTGTGCATTTCCAGAATCTGAAAAAGAAAGATACATACAATTGTTGGGGCAATAAGAATTTGTAGTTTTTGGGGATTAGTGTTTTATCTGGTTGTTAGCCGCCCTGAGTCCGTAAGGAGAAGGGCGGGATATAAATTAAATAAATAAATAAATAAATACTTAATATTTCTTAGCCAACAATAATATATTAGCCTACTTAATATGGGCTTTGAACTTGTAGATTTAATTCAGAAAATGGTCTTTAAAAATGGAAATACTCTGCATTTCTCACTTGGAAGCATAATACATTTCCTTTTCCAAGCTTTATCTATAGTACTGATAAATGTATAGTCCTTGGGAAGGTTCCCTGAACGTAGGAAGTAGATCATCGGACCTGGTTACCTCCGAGACCGCCTTCTGCCTCAGATTTCCTCCCATAGACCGGTACGCTCCCACAGAGTGGGTCTCCTCAGGGTGCCGTCGGCCAAACAGTGTCGGCTGGCGACCCCCAGGGGGAGGGCCTTCTCTGTGGGTGCCCCCACCCTCTGGAACGAACTACCCCCCGAGATCCGGATGATTCCGGAT
>NW_015386607.1:473773-584858 GCF_001527695.2 Protobothrops mucrosquamatus | reverse complement strand
TTTATTTAGGGACGATTTTAAGTATAATTTTAATTGGAACACAGCCTCTAATATTTGGTTTTTAATTTGGTTTTAGAAGGGTTTTATTTTTGTATATTGTTATTGTATCTGTTTTTAATATGCTGTGCACCGCCCTGAGTCCTGCGGGAGAAGGGCGGTATAGAAATTAAATAATAATAATAATAATAATAATAATAATCAATAATAAAAAAATACTAGACTAGTGTATAAATAATTTGAAGGACTTGTATAATAAAATTAAGGAATTCAAAAATACAAGAATCTGGAAAGAGATACTCTTCTATTGTATCGTATTCTGCTTGCCAACTTTCCATTAAAAAAAGAACAATGCCATGTGTTTTCTTTTTCTAAAAATTTAGTGATAATTCAATTATGGAGTAGATAGTACTCCATATAATTTTTTTATCTAAAACAAAGCATAGCACAGCATTTAGAAAGTTTTGGTAATTTTAAATAAACTCAGCAAGAAAATGAATTATTCTGGAAGCACAAACGACTGAAGTCTTTTTGGTCATACTGCAAACAGATATAATAAATGTATTAATATTCATGCATTAAATAATCAACTAAACAAAGGATGAGAAAGTAACTCATGGTACTCCATTCACATATAATTTTTTGGATTCTATATTGGGATTACTGGGAAATCCATAAAAAGAAAAGAGAAAAGAAAAGAAAAACCATTATTTCCAAGCAATATGTTAATAATATCAATATCCAAACCTTCCTGTGGGAGATTTAAAATGACTGTTTCATTATCAAATGAAATCTTCTATTAAGCTTATTTGACTAGAAAACAAAGCATCCAAGGCAATGCAAAGAAGCTGTGAGTCACAGCCGATTTCCAGAGAAATCTCAGTTATTTCCCCAGAAAAAATGTGGAACTGGGCAGATATTACTCAGTTCTGCCAGGGTGTACTACATTCCTAAAACATAAATAAATTAATAAATAGCTCATACAGTTATTGCTCATATTCAGGGGATCTTTAGTATATGCTTTTATCTTAGATTTTGAAAATAACATTAAGGAAATAATAATTGTGTATAAACTTATGTTTTACAATGTTAATCACTTATGCAAATAAAAATCACTATTCTTTTAAGAAACTAATTGATACTAATGATTTTCAACCAACCTAGGGGCATCTATTATGTTCTTTTGGCATAATGGTAACAGATAGTACTACAGAATATTCAACAATTTCCATGTGATTGAACAACAACAGTACTGTATTTGCTTTCAACAATCTCCTATCTCTGACTTACTGCTTTTGACATATTTCCAACTGACTGCAGTTTTATTTGCCAAAAACAAGTAATCTATTAGGAAACTAAATATTTCCTTTGTTTTTCAATGATGTAATACAAAGAATGAAATCATGAATGGTCTTATAAGCACAATCTTTCCATATATAGTGATATATGTGCATAAATATAAAAGACCCAATTACATCATCTGCATGTAACCACACACATTTTTAAAATGCTATTAGAAATGAAGCTGGAACATATGCAGTTAGATTTTCAGCCATAGATTTCTGCATGTACATAAAGAAAAGGAAGCAGGCAAATATTTATATTCATAATTCACAACGTAACATGTCTGCCAGCACTTTGAAGTAGTTCAAGGCAGAGATAATAGGAATTATCTTTTGGGATCACATGATTCTTGGCTTATAAAATCTAAGAATACCCTCCCTCACCCTCAGAAAAAATGGAAGCGGAAAAAAGAATACCCAACATATTTTTAAAGAATCTTAGGTAATGTTTTAAATGAACCTCAAATTAGAATATATATCCTTAGATTAGAACAAACCTAAGCTCTTTAATTTGACACCTGTTATTACAGAATAGTTCGGTTTTATGAGTTGAACTAGAAAATAAAGCAGTAACTCAGCTAGAAATCAATTAGATACAATACACCTTTGACTGAAAGGAAAAATGGTGTTTCAGTAGACAAGTAGATCCTGTTCCTCCCTCACTTTCTCAAAGGCATTCATCCGTATGCATCTCTAAATGCACATTCTCAAGGGCAGATAAACTGTGAGCTTAGCCATAAACACTTTGGCATAAAGAAAGCTGATTCAGAAAAGGAGAGGTACTGACAAGCAAGGCCACTTGAAAAAGTAACAGCTCAACAAAACAAATTCTAAGGCCTCTTTGTTTAATCCAAGTAACTTAAATGTATTCACTCCCATTACCTCATCATCCGAAACTCAAAAACACACATATTGTCATAACTCAAACTGTTTGCTACAATGATGCTCATCTCCGTTTCTTGGCTGAGGGAGCCAGAGTTGTCTGAAGACATTTTTCATGGTCATGTGGTCAGCATGGCTTATATGCCAACTTCAGGATGTTGTAAAACTTGAGAGTTAAATGAGGAAATATAACTTCAAATTTGAATCAAGCCATCCTGATCAGGAAGTCACACTGGCCTTTTAACAAATATAAGACAGGCTGTCATAGGTACCACAAAGTAATAAATGATTAAGACTTTGCATATGAATACCAAAATCTCTTACCATTTTGGAAATCTTGCATACGTTCTCATTTAATCTCCTCAATATAGTCATCATGCAAACATATTCAATGACATAGGCAGGCCAGAAAACATTAGTGGCCATCAGTATATGGAAAAGTGATATGAATCCACAGCCATACTTTATTCAGAAGCACACAATCAATACTGAAACTCTGACTACTTAACATTTCTTAATTAAATGAATCCAACATTTTAAGGGTAATACTGTAGTCTGTGTAACAGAAACCCTTTCACTGTCTTTTCTCTCTCCCCCTTGAGTAGAACTGAAAGGAATCTGCATGCTGCCGAAATCTTGAATCAATTCCTTCTATTCCACCATGAAAACACTTAATGTACCATTGGATTCCATGTATTATTATTATTTACAGCAGGCTTGTGCAACACATAGCCAACTGTTGATGGAAAGTAGGCATTGTTCCTCAGTTATCCCATTTGTGGCTCCTATAGCCTACTCAGGAAAGATGGACCTGGCAATTTTATTAATGGCATTAATGATTAAAATGAGTATCTTAAGCACTCACAATATGTCTTAAAAAGCCTGGACTTTTCAGGCTAGGTTGATTTCTCCTATAATTTAATTTAATTTTTTAATTTAATTTAATTTATTGGCCACCCATCTTACCATAAGGACCTCTGGGCAGCTTACAGTCCTAAAATATATCTATATTAAAACATAAATAAATGAAAAACAAATATTAAAATCTAAGAACATGTGGGAAGGGCAAGGGTGGAATGGGGGCAGGTGGGATCTGTTGTTACTCAATCAACCCCCTTTGGGCCCCCAGGCTAATTGGCAGAGCTAGGTCTTTAGGTACTTAGGAAAGTATAGGAGGGTTGGGCCAACCTCCCTTTAGAGGTTTTAAGGGAGAAAATGTGGGTCATAAGCTCTGCAAGGCTTAAAATTCAATACAGTACCACATTATCTATAGCGTTTTACCTTTTTCATCAGTCTCCATAACCGAGCAAGATAATGGCCATCGACAGTACACAAGATCTACAGTACGTGAAACTTAAAACACATGTTTCTTTTAGGACATTTCCAGATAATGATAATTTTTGCCAGACAGTTGTGACCATCCAGCATCATATTCTTTTGCTCTGAGAATTCCATATAATCTGGAATTGGTTATGTCTAGTCTAATGAAGAGAAGGATGAGAGGTGACATGATAGCAGTGTTCCAATATCTCGGGGGTTGCCACAAAGAAGAGGGAGCTAAACTATTTTCCAAAGCACCTGAAGACAGGACAAGAAGCAACGGATGGAAACTAACCAAAGAGAGAAGCAACCTAGGAGAAATTTACTGACAGTTAGAACAATTAATCATGGAACAATCTGCCTCCAGAAGCTGTGAATGCTCCAACACTGGAAGCTTTTAAGAAGAGACTGGACAACCATTTGTCTGAAATGGTGTAGCAGGGGGTTGGACTAGATGACCTCCAAGGTACCTTCCAACTTTATTATTATTACTATTACTACTACTACTACTACTACTACTACTACTACTACTACTACTACTACTACTACTATTATTATTATTATTATATTATTATTATTTAGTTTGACCCCACACTATATTTGCTGTACTATAGTACAATCTTTTTTCTGTGCATCACCAGAAGAATGCAGAGATGACAGGACAAGTTGAACATGATCAATTCTTTTGTGAACACTAGTCTAACCTCATCTCATTGCTTCTTTTGCCTACATTTCCATTGTAGTAAGATGCAAGCCCTCAGGTTTCAGGTTCATGTTTCACCAATTTCAAGATAATTCAAGATACTCAATGGACCAGTTTATATCCCAGAGTTGTGAGTGCTCCTTCATTGGAGGTTTTCAAGAAAAGACTGGACAACTGTTTGTCCTGGATGGTATAAGGACTCCTGCTTTGGGCAATGGGTTGGACTAGAAGACCCTCAAGGTCCCTTACAGCCCTATGGTTTATAATTCTACTTTAAAAGCACACAGTTGAAGCTACAAATACATAGAAATATAAAATAACATGCATTACTATGCAAATAGGCTTTGTGTTATGTATTAATTTGTTGTATAGAGAGGCTGAGTACCACTTACAGCCTTGTAAGTCTCTGGAAGCAAGACTGCATGCAGCCCTGAAGTATGATGTTTGCAGCTATCCAAGTTTTCTGACAGTAGTTTCTTACCATTTTGAAGTGGGGAATTATAGAATAAGTCTTAATATATGTAACTGACTTTCAAAACCTGGAAAGAAAACCCTCAACTCCTCTACTCCATTTCTGCCCCACATATGTGATGTGGTCACACCCTTTTAAAACCCAAAATGTTAAGTGCAACAATTGCTGCACAGATAGAATCATGTATCACAGAGGGATGGAACAAAGGTGGAATTTTGGCTGGTTTTTTTTAACACAAAGACATTTCCTTGAGCGGTATAGAGTCTGGCTGCCATTTGCAACCCTGCAGAACCATTTTGTGAAATTTTACTGGCAGTCGAGCCTGATTTCAACAGGCAGTATGTAGAGGCAATACAGTGCAACCAGGGTAAAGGCTGCAAAACACTGTTCCAACTGTTTATATGTGTGGAGAAATGGGAAAGCTCTGTATCTTACATTTACTCCAAATACTGACTAGTTTCTAATAGGAAGAAAGAAAAGACAACAGAGGAAACCTTCATAGACAGCTGACAGAAAGATGACCACATCCAATAGTGACTAAGAATGTTTATTCTGCCTCCAACCTTCCATTTTTAGACAAGGCTGTTGAGAAGGTAGTTGGGTTACAATTTCAGAGGGCCCTGGAGGAAGTGGTCTAAATTCTTTTCTGTTGGGTTTCAAACGCAGATGTAGTTCTAAGACACAGTACTATCAATAATTTCTGGGGATCAGTATGGGTGGTGTCATCATCCTTGTCCTTGTGGCTCTTTCACCCATTTTCAATACCTTTTCTTCCAGATTAGCTTTGAAGGGCAGACGCATGGAGGATGGTATTGTGATTCTACAGAGCTGGTGTTGGTAGAGTGGGTTCTTCAAGATTTTACACTTTCTTTGCTCCTGTTAACATCTACATGAATCTGCTGTCAGCATGGGGCTTAGTACCATCAGTATAATGAGGATACTCAGCTATATATCGCTACCCAGACTGACCAAGTGAAGCTGTCAAACTATTTTCCTGGTGTCTAGAAACTGTGGGGGGTCTGATAGGAAAAAAATGGGCTTCATACTAACTTTGGCAAGTTTCAATGGCTGTGGGTTTTGGAACCTCTAGTTCTGGAGAACTTCCATCTTTAGTTTGGGTTTGAATAGTAACTCACAGTTTGTATAATTTGGGGGGTCTTCTTGGATTCTTGGCTCCTGCTCAAACAGTAGATAATGGCTGTAGTTAGAAAGCATTTGCAGAAATCCAGTACACCAACTACATTGATTCCTGGATTGTTAAAGAAAGGCAGAGTACAGTTGGAGGAGAAATGCAAGGGCTGTTAACAGATAAAAGGTCTGTAAAAGAAATATAATCCTAGGAGAGTAAGTGTAAGAAAGAAACTTTAAATAATCCTGCCTTGATACTGATTGGTAGAAAACAGAGAAATTCTGGCAGAACATCAAATATATTACTATAAAGTTCCAGAAATCTTTGCAGTGTTTGTTTTCCTGACCTGGTATACTATGAAGGGTTGATATTGGTCCCAATATTCTGCCAGAGCCTCTTTTTATCTACTCTTATACCTCATGCAACATTAAGATGATTTTTTTTCTTGCTTACTACTCTCCTGAACTTGAAATTTAATTTACAGCATCTTTTATCTATTATGTTCATTCATGATTCTCTTTGCCTCCCTGTGCAAACCAGGAAAGCCTTGTTCACAATCATGCCTTGGTTGCTCCTTGTTTGGACTCCTAACTATATACAAAGGATTGTCCTTGAATACTATGTAGTAGCTATAACTGGTTCAGAATCATGTGACACCACTAATTTGTCAGCTGTTCTGACTCCTAGCAGGCTTCTGGGTATAATTCAAGCTGTTTGTTACCACCTGTAAGTTTTTTCATAACACAGAGATAAGTTATTTGTGGGTCTGTTTATTTCTGTTTATTTTGAATCTGACAGAGTAGGCATGTTCCAGGTTCCATCAATGAAACAGTTTTTTGCTGCAGCCTCTGTCCTACCCATGTTCAGATTGTCTTGACCCTTTTAGAAAGCCATAAAATCCTGGCTGTCCTTCCAGGCGTTGGGCCAACGTATTAGATGAGCCCATATTATAATGGTTTAGGGAAATTATAGTGATTTACCTTTCATTTTTGTTATTTTTGCTGGCTATTTTAACTCAGTAATATGTAAAGCACACATTTTCTTGTACTACAATTTTGGTTCAGTAAATGGCGTAGTTTTAAAATAACATGGAAGCACCTCCATGTGTTTGTTGAGTTTCTCTATGACTAAATGATACTTGAATCTAGTAGATGTTTCGGTCAGAATAGGAAAATCCTCTGGAGCAAATTGAGGAGCAGAGAAGCTGCCAACAAAAAAGAAATTGTTTCCCTTTTGACTAATAAAAACCTTTATTAGATGTAATATCATTTTTCCGAGAAATAACTGGATGTCATTCACAGAAAGGAAATGTCAGTGCAGTACTTACTGGGTATTATTGCTTATTCTAGTACCAAAATAAAAGCTATCGTGAACCATCAAATTGGAATGGGCCATTTAGGCCATTTAGCCCAAGTCGTGCCTAAGTCAACAATCCAAATTAAAAACTTTCTCACAGATGGTCTGTCTTCTGAACACATCCAGCAAATAGGTCCACCGTGCTCTCTAGCAGGCACTGTGTTTAAAAAAATTTCTAGTGTTATTTTAATAAATATTTAAAAATACAATCAGTAAGAAATATGAAAAGTAATGTTGAAAGGTTTAAATTGGCTTAATAGATTTTTCTAACATATAAGTGGTATCTACCTTTCTGTTATATAAGACAATTATTCTTATGAGTCCATTTGAGTTGAGCAATTATAACAAATCTGAAATTAATAAATCATTTGGTCTTGCACTCTAGGATGAGGGGACCAGATCTTTCTCTGTATTGTACTGTTCAAATAGTTGAAAAGGGCTTTTTTGTTCTCCTCAGTTGTTTGTTCTCTAATTTCTCCTTCAAAATCTTAATTTTTAGTCCACTGATCATCTTTATTGCCCTCCTCTGAGTTAATTCCAATTTGTTTGAATCCTTTCTAAAATGTAGCCCTGATCTAGACATAATATTTAAAGGGTGGTTTGACTCAAGCCAATAGAGTGGCACTATTACCAGAATTATACTTTTATTGACAGTAAATAAAACTGTATTTTTCTTTTTCAGCAACCATGTTATAGTGGTTATACATATTCAAGTTCTAAAGTGTTGCTGCCAAGCTAGATTTCCCTAATTTTATAACTGTGCATCTGATTTAATGTTCCTAAGTAAATAACTTTGTTCAAACTTTATCAGCATCCTTTTAAACAAATATAAACAAATGATTGGGCCTTAGAATTTACTAAGATACAAACATTTTAGATCATTATTTCAAATCAGAGACTTTGGACAGTGAACATTTTCTTTTGTTTTTGTATAAATACCTGTATAATCCACAGGATAAACTTTGACAGAGAAGTCTGAAGCTAGACCAAAACTCTGTGGGTGGCCATAAAGAAATAAATAAACAATATAGTTATCATTGACTGAAAAAAATATTTAAAGTTTTTTCAATGGGGGGGAGGAGCATTGTGCATTGAACATTATTGTATACAAAAAAGTTAGATTCAAGTATGGTATCTTGAGGTTTATTTCCAGCTTGCTTGGCTTTGTAGTCTTTGTAGACAGGATTTTCTGAAAACATTACACTAGAATCTGTTCTTGTCCAGAAATAAAAACAATTGTGAAACCAAAAATACCTATTCTATGTTCTTGACTTATGTTTATTTTAATAGTACTTATGGTAATTTGGTCACCTTAAATTGTTCTAATACATTCAAACTCTTCCATTTTTAAATATTAGAAATCTAAAACTTCATTAATACTGAATTTTATTTCACAAAGACACCAAAGGTTAAGTTATGATAGATGTCACAATGGAAGGAAGCAGGAAATTATCTTCCTTTTAATGCTGGGATTCATGCATGGTTTTAATAGTTGGCAAACTCATATTTTAACCATTTTCCAAACAAAATAGGAGAAAGTACACTCAAAGGTGACACCTCTTCTGAGTGTACAAGACATCAGGCCTGCATATGCAAAGCTGTGTCTCTGGCCAGTTGTTTTGGCTGTCATGCAGTAGCTATTCTTTAGGACAGGACAGGGCCTGGGCTTCCCAGATCTCTTGGGTTTGCTTCTGCCCACTCTATTTACCCATCCTGTTTGATGCTATCTTCTTTTTTCCCTTATCTGCCTTCTTATTCTCTCCTCTGGCACAGCAGCAGATAAAGGTCCTAGACTACAATGTTCCATGACATCCATGGTCTTGTGGACACAAAAACTTATACTGAACCCAAGCTCAGTATAGTGATTCTGCTGTAATCACTATTATATATATTCTCCACAATCACAGCAATAATTTCAGCAAGAAACAGAACATATTACAATAACTATTTTGTAATACAATTCATACATTCTACTGTCATCAGCCCTGCTGGGCAGTTAATGGGCACAGTACAAAACATCTGGATGGCATCATAATATGGTTTAGAGGTGCACTGCTAATCAACTAATTTACATAAATTGGCATATAGTTAATATCAACAGTTCTGAAAAGAACTGAAGAGGAGGCTATTAAAAATGAAAACTCTGATTTAAATTAAATTCATAGACTTGTAGCATTGTTAGATATACTTGGTGTGATGCCCTGATGGGATCAGTTTAACATTCCTTTTCCTTGTCAAACTCAATACTTTAAAAAACAGTTCAAAGCCCAGAAATACTGTAATTAGATCTGACTTGACTCTCTGATACTGAAACAACGTAAAATATGTCAGATTCATAAAAAATGCATTTCTGCTTTTAGTACAAATATTTTAACATCCATGCACATTTAGACTGAACATACACATTTGGGATTCATTTTATCGCTCAAAGAACTAGATATATGCATAAATCTCTACATAGTTTTAAACACAAATTTACCTAAAAAGTAATCCTGTGTATCAAAAGAACTAGTTTTTCAGTGTATTCAGTGTATCGATTTAAAAGAAGTTTATACAGACTGCTTTTTTTCTTAGTACGAACACTTTCTTCTGCACTACATATAAAATAAAAAAAAACATTATTAATAAGAAAAGCATTGCTGATTTTGATTTAGGAAATAAAAGAGGTAGAAAATCAGTTCAAGCCAATCCACACAAAGAACAACAGAGATGCCAAGGCACTTTAAATAATGCTGTCATCATCCTCAGCAAGATTAAATGAGGATTCTGTTGACTAAATGTGGCAAGAAAGCTTTGCTAAACCCAATTCCACTATAGGATAGGTTTTTAAAACTAACAAAGGGCTCTTTCCTAGGCCTTTTCCACAAATGACAATAAAATCTCCTCCCCCCCTTTTTTTCTTTGCATCCCTAATTGAATACAAAACCTCAACTGGCTCAAATATGCACTCACATTAAAAACAGTTTTCTCAGGATTTCCATGCTAATACATCATATGATGCGTTCTAGCCCAACTTTCCCTAGCATCACTTCTGAAAATACATTACAAATAGGCAAAGAAAAAAAAAAAAAGCGAATTCACAGACCAACCACTCACCATTTTCACGCGGCTCCCTCCCCCCCCCCCCGTGACTACCTGTGCCCCGAGTGCAGTAGCTAACAAACTGGGTTAATCATCCAATTAGTAGTTCAAAACCTGACTTCGGGCTTCAGCGTGACTGACTTGCACAGTTCAGGAAAAGATGCGGAATAAATGACATTCGTCGGGAGAAAGGCCCGTTTGGGAACTCACCAGCCATCCCTCCAACCCTTCTTCAAAAAGGACCGCAGGGGTCCCAAACGCCCCGGCATTAACCGATCCGCCGCAGGAAGGACGGGGCAGCGTCTGGAATAGACACCCAGCCGACACGCCCAGGAACAAACGGACGGGCCGCCTTGGCGGGGGGGGGGCGGCAATGCAAATCCCTCGGGAGACCCCCTCCCCTTCCCCCCCGTCTTTCCTCTTCAGCCCCTTCCCGGGAGAAGAGAGGCTCCTCCCGCCTTCTGGGAGGGGATTTCGGCATCAAAAGTCCTCCCGCCTTCTAATCTTCCCCCCCCCCGTCGCCCCTGCCCCCCCCTCTCCCAGGGGCCTCGCGTCTCCCTCTGTTCGCGGCAGCCTGGAGCAGCGAAGAGTCTGCATCTCTTCTCGCAGTCCCCGCCCTTACCCTCCTGCTCTTCCATGGCGCTCCCTGCCAGACTCCGGCTCCCGGCCGCTGCTGTAGCAACTCGGCCACCTCCCAGCCGCTAACATCCCCGGCGTCTATTGGTTTTCCCAGCACAAGGAGGGGTGGAAGGCGGCGCGGCGCGGCACGCAGTGCGGATGGGCCGGCCTAGGCTGCGGCTCCGGCTCCGTTGCAACAGCCAGGGCTTCTTTCTTCTCCGCGGTCGCCGCCCTGGCGTAGAAAAGGGCGGGCTTTTCGGTGTCCAATTTCTTTGCCTGGACATTGTTCTACTCCCAGTACCTTTAATTGGCCGTATCTCCCAGGGAACTTTTTTTAGAGTATTTTTTCTTTTGCATCGCGCCCAGCAGAAATACCAGACGTTTTATTTTTTTTTGCTTTTCCGCAAGGAGGGGAGGATTCGCATCGTAGTTAGACGCCATGGCGTGGTTGGAGTCCTGGTGACTGCAGGAGTGTCTTTTGGATCTAGTAATAATGTACGGGACGTGAATTGGCTTACAGATCAGATGAAGTTAAAGCTGGTCACATTAGAGCAGGGGTAGTCAACCTTGGCATCTTTTAAGACTTGGGAACTTCAACTCCCAGAATTCCCCAGACAACATGGCTGACAGGGGAATTCTGGGAGTTGAAGTCCACAAGACTTCAAAGTTGGACACCTGTATTAGAGGCTCAGTAAAAACAACCAAGAAGCAAAAATAAACATTTTCACTGAAGGAAAGAACATTACAAAAATATATAGTTTACACCATCACTCAGCAGTGGTCATAGAATCATTTGGGTCTATGGCCTGCTTGAAAAGGGAAATGTTCAATGCCTTTCTAAAGCAGAGGAGGGATGGAGATGAATGGGCCTGTGGAATGCTATTTTGGAGGGCAGTAGTAATAGGCACATTTCTGCAGGGGAACTGAAATGTGTCCATCTTGGCAAGAGTTGATGGGACAGGCAGAAACAACTGGAGACAGGCAGAACTTTGTACCGCTTTATTGAGTGACCATATTTTCTTGAATAAAAATAAAGAGCAAGTTGTCTAAATTTAATTTTTGACCCAAATGTAAGCTGTAACAAACCTGGTGGGTGATCTCACAGGGAAACAGTGTGAAATGGGTATGCTTAGCCTCTTTTTCCTTATTCTCTACATCACTTATCCACTAGCCTGTCTACCAGTCTTCTGAAATCATTCCTTTCCTATTCTTTGTTTATCTCTTGGGTTTTCAAACCTCTACCCTCTGTCAGTAAATAGCATTTTAATGGTTGTATATATTTTGAACTGCCAACATTTTTTTTTTTTAAAAGAGCTTAAAGAGAACAGGTCTGTTGATTTGGATGTGAGAGCTTTGCTTTTCTCCTTGAAGAGAGAAAAATGAAATACAGTGGATAGATATAACAGAATGATATACTGTAGATGAATTGGTTCTATTACTTGAAGTTGAATTTCTTCATAATGCAAATTCAAGGTTAAACCATTATACCAGTGATACAGACATTTGTAATTTATGGGATTAGCAAAAAAAAAATAGTGCTGTATGTAATGGCAGCATTACCATTTTTGATATTAAAGAGTTACTAGTTGATAGTTGAGATTTAAAAATCATTGGAAACTTACTTGGCAGCATCTAAAAATGGAAACCAAAAACAGTAACTGCATCAGCATTTTGTTGCATTATTATTGTTTGTTTTTTCTCCTTCATTTTAAAGGAGTATCAGAACTGATGAGTTTTTCTCACAATTCAGTTCTTGTACTTATTCTTAAAGCTGATAGTGAGGGACAGTATTTGTGAGGGTTTGGTCTGTTGTTGTATAGTCATCTCTTTTCCCATCTTTTGGTTAAATCCCAGGAAATACATAATGAAAAATCTCTGCTTTGAGATTTTGTTTCAAAGGAAGCATCCTCTGTCACTTTGCCCGGTATAGTAATCTTGTAAATATCACCAAAAGACATTTGCAAGAAATTTTAATACACTGTATGTAAATGACATTCAAAAACAGGATTATCTTTTGCAGGGAAAAGAAACATTTTGAAAATTAAAAAAATACACAATGCAAATATCATTTTAAGTATGGAATTCTAATACAATAAAATGTGAAATAAAATAAAATGAATATATACAAATGTGTCATTTAAATTTTTTTACTGCTTCTTGCACATTTTAAGTTCACCTTTCAAAAGAATACATATGAAGGATATTTTAATGTTTACAGCTCAGCATGGGTACACAATACTTACTGTAATAAAAGAACAGATGAATTATTGTCAACAATGGTCAGAATGAATATTAGGTAAAGGAGTATCTGTTAAGGAGACAGTTGAAAGTGTAGTATATCCTGAAACTACCTTCTGAATGAGAAGATCAAAATATGCATGATGGCATCTGTAGTGTCACAATCCAAGCCCTGTGTCATTTGTACATGCCATTTGATTTTGATCATCATCTGCAAATAAAGTTATATTATTGATGTCAACAATTTATTAGTATAGAAGTGCAGTTTTTGGGATCATGTTGAAAAGGTGCTTAAAGCCTCATGAAAGCTGTACATTTTAATGGCTTCATTCGGCAGTGTTTGAATTAAGGAGATACCAAAAGTACAAATATTTTGGTTAAAAAAAAGTTGGGGGTAAGAGGCTTTAGAACCCATATTCCTAATTATTATCAATAATTATGATTTTCCTCCCTTCACCTCCCTGCCTTTCTTTACTGATGTTCTACTCTGTGTATACGTATAAGTCATTACATCTCATCCCATGTGCCAACTTGTAAGATCATGGCAATGAACTGAAGTAATGAGGCGTGATGCTCTTTATAATTCAAAAGGTGAATTACAGAATATAGAAGAAAATCTAGACCTAGGTGAGACACCAACATTCATCAACACCCAACCATAACTATTCTCTAAAGAATTCCCCATTCTCACACAATTTTTTAAGAATGCGGAGACTGCAAGAGAATGGAGTGTGCTCTCACGCACTTTTTGGATCCTCTAGAAGTTGTGTGGGAGGGCTGTGCTCTCATGTGGTCTGCAGAGCCTCCAAAGATCACAAGCAAACGGCGTGCTTTCATGTGATTTTTGGAGGATGCAGAGGCCAAAGAACAAGTTGCTTCATGAATGAAGGCCTTGTGTGATGTGGAGCTGCCTTGGGTAGGCTGCAGGGGCCGACCAACAGTAAGAGAACACCACCTGAAGATAAGGGGTGCAAATCAGATCCTGGGGATCATATACATGAGTGGACTATATTTTTAAAAATAAATGAATATGCAAAGATTGTTTTTCTTTTGTTCAGGGGTGATGGAGGCAGGAGGTGACATATGAGCAGAGCCAAGTGAGGCATTTTCTGAATTTTTGACATGCTGAGCCCAAAAAGTTCACCATCACTGGTTCAATGTGTTATGCCACGCCAGAAAATGTTTAAGCAAACTATTTTTGTTTAATCATGAACAAATATGTTATGTGCTATGAACATAGCCACAATGACAGTCAAAAGTTCAGTGCGTCATCAGATTTGCAGATCTGCAAGATTATGAACAAATAAGCAAATTCTTCTCATTAAATCATAAAAACAAAAAAAATGTCAATAAGGTGTCTTTCTAGAATAATTTGTTTTTAAAAATAATTTATAATGGTGAAAACATAGTGTTAGACCTCCCCCTGCTGGCTCTGAAAAATAATTCTGCACATTTTTTCAGAAGTACAGAAAGTTGGAATTATGATATTGCTGTTGTAGCATCACTGGGATCATGCGATCACAATTTGGTTGCTTGCCAGCCAGCTCAGAGTTATGATGGTAAGAATATCCCCCAATCATGATTGCCATTTGCAACTTTACTGGTAGCTTCCAACAAGCAAAGTAATGGACTGCCTGCAGGAGGTTGCAAATGGTGATCACACGATGTGGTACCTAATGACTACATGGGGTTCATTTAACAACAGCAACTGGAACTGCCACAAGTGTCGTAAGTTGGTGCGGTTATGTGACATTACCACTATGCTGATTAGTGGGGGTTACCTGTCACAATTACTGGCATTAAGCGAGGACTACCTGTTTGTTTTGTAGGTTGTTTCACTAAATGCACAAAGTATTGCACAAAATGCTGTAATCTACTGCAGCAGTCTCCAACATTTCTGGCTTTGTGGACTGGCGGGTGGGGAGAAGAGGGGATAATTCCCCATGAGCAGGTGAGCACGTGCAGCTTCATTTGTGCAAATGGCAAGCCCAGCTGCCTGCTGCTCACACTAATGGACCTGCATATGCGTGCTTGCTTGTCCACTGTACGCGCAAGTGGAGTTGCTTCTGTGGCCAGTTCTGAACAGGCTGCAGTCCAGTGGTTGGGGACCTCTGATCTATTGCACAATTATTTACAATTTCATTACAAACCTGGCAATGTGTATGTTTCTTAAAGTGGCCAAGTTTGAGGACCCCTGATTTAAGGCAACTTGAAACGCGATATGTTTTTACATGTTTGTCCAAAACTCCCATCCTGTTTTGGTGTCACTGATGTCCCTTGGTAGCAAAGGAAATATTGATAGAAACATACACATTGCCAGGTTTGGAATTTGCGATCAATTTGTAATTGTTAGGATGTAGTGGTATCAGACGTATCCTTTCTGTAATCACTATATGGTTTATATGAAATTGCCTTGTATTCATGAGATATTTAGACCAAGATGGATTTCTGTACATTTCTGTAGCTTTGCTAACAATGTCTTAAGATCATGTCCAAATTGTGGTACTGACTAGCATTTCTGCTCAACAAATTGTTGGCACTGTGGGTATTCCAAAAAGGACAGCATCCCCGAATTTCATCTTTTTTCTTACAATTGCAAATTCATTCACTAAAATCTCTCTGTGGATGGCAAGATTTATATAGCATACTTAACACATTGGCAAACCTTGTAATTTCATGTCCCTCTAAAATGGTAAATAAATTTATGAACCCCTTCCCTTCATAAATAAATCTAACAAGCTCTTCCTTGGTAGCAGTGAATGTGCCATCTGTTTAACATTAAATGGGTTCTTCACTATCAATTAATATCCCATTTATGTATGCAGAGTTAGAATTCTTTCAGGACTTGTCCTGTTGTTGCCTTCTCAGAACATAGTATAAATTTGCATGTGCAAAACAAGAATTCTTACAGGGCTTTGACTCTGCAAGCAGAGATACTTTTTGCTCTGGACAGCAAAACATCCATTCACTATTAATTTGATGTGTTTGCTGTTGACTGGTCGACGGCTGCCACGTAAGAGAGATCCATCCTTGCAACTCCTGTATGCCAAACAAGTAGGGCAATGTAACTGCTGGTGTCTTCTGGACTTCAGCTTTATGCATGCAAAGATGAGTCATACAAGAACTTGGTTCTGTTCTTGCTAGACAGCTTGTCTAGGCAAAGCAGATCTGAGTTCTCTCAGAATTCTGCTTTGCATACATGATACCCCCAGTTACAACTATCTTCAGATTTAAACTTATACTTTGAGAAATTTTGCTCCAGTGCATGGAGATTGAAATTCCTCAAAATCATCTGCCTGGAAACCTTAACACTAGTTCTGAGATAAAATCAAGAAGAGAGAGAGGCTATCAGGTAGCAAAGTAAACTATATATGAGAAGCACCTTTCCTCAAAAGTGTCAGCTTTAATTACAGGACCTGCATCTAGCTGTCTGCACAGCAATAGCAATAGCACTTAGACTTATATAATGCTTCATGTTTTACAGCACTCTGAGCACCTTACAGTGTCAGCATATTGCCCCCAACAATCTGAGTACTCATTTTACTGACCTTGGAAGGATGGAAGGCTGAATCAACCTCGAGCCTGTTCAGGATTGAACTCCAGACTGTGGGCAAAGTTAGCCTGCAGTACTGCATTCTAACCACTGCATCACTAGGACTCTCTGATCACTACCAAGATTTCCTACATTATAGATGTATATAAAACCATACATGGAATGAATATTGAAGTTTTTCTTCCTTTTTCTTCATAATGCTAGTACTTGAGATCATGTACTAAACTAGATACAGGAGACCAGCAGGAGAAAAAATCTTTTCACATAGCTCATAGTTAAATTTTATATATTGCTAGCAACTTGCATGATTTTAAAGATACCTGGAAAAGTTCATGAAGAATATTATTTACCGGAAGATGACAGGAAGGGGCTATTTCTTCCTAGTCTTGAAAATGCACATAGTTGGCCACTTAATAATACAGACTGCTGGGACAGATGGATGTAGAGGTGCAGTTCATACACTTTTATGAGAGAAAAGGATGCTGATGACTTCTGGTGGGAGGCAGATCAAAACCCACAACCATTCAAGGAAAACCTGAAAGAAAATTCTATTTTCTAAGCAATAAGGAGGAAATAAAACAAAGTTAATTACAATTAACAAAACTAGAGTTTCTGCATTTTAAATTTAGGCAGTAGTGAGAATTTGTTTTTTAAATACTGCATTTTATTTATTTACCTATTAGATTTTTATTCCATCTTTACTGTTTTTATAAATAACTTTTTATAACTTTTAAAATGCTTGATTCTTTCCTTTTTTCCATATGTTATTTGACAGCTCTCGTTCCATTTTTTTACTTTATTATTCTCTCGGATACCATGGTGTATCTTGTTAGGGAAAAAGTGCTATTCAAGATAGAATTGAGACTGTAAGGTCTGTCGAGGAGATAAACATGCTGTGTAATTAGAAAGACTATCATGCTTAACTTGTTCCCTAGAGGAAGTGGAGGATACCTGTTGCCAAGCTAGTTGAGAATTCTGGGAACCGAACTACAAAGAACATCCTATTGAGACGACTGCTTTAACAGGTGTCATAGATATGCTAGGGGTGGCTTAGTGAGCACACTGCTTAAGTATACAAGTGACAGGCATGCACCATTTCCCAAAAGTGACCCATTCCTGCATGACATATCTCCAATGAGTCTAGAAGAGACAAAACTGATGAATCAGATTTGGCTATACATATTCTTGAATTCCTGAAGAGTGTTAGATGGGTTAGACATACAGTGCTTGCTGTAGAAGACAGGCACACTGTCAAGAGCTAAACATTAAATGATGAAGGTCATCAGAATAGAAACCTCAAGATAACTTTTGATTGAAAGCAGAAGGTTCTTCAGTCAAAATATGCATATAACTAATGAGCGTCTATACAAGCAAAGGGATGGAGAAGAATACTATGCTAATGAGCCATAAATATTCTGCTGCTTGTTATTTATTAACATTAATTACCAAATTCAATGCCAATTAAAGTATTTACAGACCTCACACCAACAATGTCCATGTGACAACTGTAAAATAGTAATATTGTGAAAACAACAACCTTGGTCACAACAGTAATGTATGTTTTGTTAACCAATGTTTAGATTTACTAAAAAGCAAAGTTATACTAATATTTTAATAAAATTATAAGTATCTGAAAAGTGCATGGTATTTGAAACAAAGTTGAAATATGTCCACTTTTTAAATAAAGAAACAAACATTAGGACTTGGGACAAATTGTGATTGATATCCATTTGATTGCCACAACAAAATAACTTTTTACTTTAATATTGATTGAAAAGTGAGAAGACTCCAATTCTAAAAGCTATAATAAATTCTTCTTCATTTTAGGAAGTAGGTCTTTACTAAAGTGTTGGAGATTTTACCTCTCACCAGCTATGAGCTCATTTCTCTTATTTCTCACCTGCTATGAGCTCATATCTTTTAATATATACTGTGCTTACTCTTATACTTTAGCAATTACATAGTTGCCTGAACAACAAAAATACTCCTTAAAGAATTAAATATTCTTGGATTTCCAACTACCCACAAGCAAAGAACTGTACTGAGAAAACACAAGACACACCTGACTATACATTACTTATGTTAAAGGTTTCTCTTGTAAATGAAAGAATGCTGATTCCTAACTAAATGAGCAATTTCATCAGTTTAGCAATTGATTTGATGATCATGTGCACACAACACATGGTGCAGAAAACAAAAACAAAACCCTAGCCCTTTCAAAACAAGTTGTAGAAAAATTCATTGTCACAGTTGCTTTCATAAGCATTTCAAAGGGCAGTGTGGAGCATCTAAATTGTACAATATAAAACATTGTAAGTAATGTGGCTGAAAACAGAGAAGCAGAGTTCTTTAAAAACAAACAGTGCTTCCTTTACAAGTGATTTTTTTAATAGGTGAATACTCTAGCCAGACAATTTCAGAAGATCACTGAAGCCATTGTGATACAATCCAATTCAAGCTTCTGTTCACTTGAATGCTATTTGCTACAAGATCTACATCATTTTTATTTTGTATTTCAATGTGGACATTTGTTTATGAGATCCATCTGTCAACAAAGTCTCCTGATCAGTAACCAGGTCTCAACCATTACTAACAAAGGTAGAAAATGTTCTGTCTACTGTTACCACCTGCATTCCCTCTTTTTGTACTGCATTGTGCAGGTTCTGGTAACAAGATTCGTCCATTTTAAATTTATTTTTTGTTCAAGTGGCTTGCTCACAAGATGCAACCTTTTTTTCAACAGGCTTTTGCAGTTGGAAAATATTTGTACAGTTTTAACTGTCAGTCAACCTAAAACGTCAGCTTTCTTCTTTTGCTGCTTCCCCCTGGGCTTCCCCAGTTTGTTCGGTGGGGTTTCTCTGTGCATCTTCTTCCCCTTCTGCAAGAAACAAAGATAATTTTTAGTAACAATAGTATGAACAATGCAACTAAAATTTGCATATTCCACTGTGTTCATATCTGGAAGATATAGAGGTCTGGGCTGCTTTTGAACAACACTAACTGGTTACCTAAATTTTATATAATGAACCTAAATTATATAAAATGAGGAGAATAAGATTCAAACTATAGAAGCAGGCTGCCACTTAAGTAATGCAAAAATGCTGCAGAAGACATTAAATGGGGCTTCATTATGTTAGAAATGATTGGATAGCATTCTATAGCCAGAGAACAAGCCATTCCCAATGTTCTATCTAAGGAAACTGATTTTAGTATTTCAGAGGAGCAAATTTAATGACAGACATAAAACGTGTGGTATAGCATGTATGTATTGTTTTTTACATTCTCCCACACTTCATAATTATGGCATGTACCTCAGCATATTAGTTAGTTTAATGGCTGACTTTGAGACATACGAAGGGATAGACTATCATCTGTACCACTATTCTTGCCTTTCTTAAAATAGCTAAACGTGTGTGTGTGTACACACACACACACACACACACACATATAGTTCAGAAGCATTTTATAAGATGTATCCACAAGGAGTTAGTAGAACTCTATGTAGGGAGAATTTAACTATCACAACTATTAAATCAAATTGTCTCCTGAATTAACCTTGGCTTATGATCATTGCCTTTTGACCCTATGTAGGTTATAAGTAAATTGGCCTATGATATCCACCATGGTCATGAACCCTAGCTACTCTGTATGAGATACTTACTTCCCTGTTCTGGAAATATGGGCTAAGCTATTCTTATAACAGCTGAGAAAAATTGCATCAATTCGTCTCCTGGAAGTGATTTTTTAAAAAAATTCAGTAGTAATCATATTTATTCTAATATTGGCCTGAATAGCTTACGACTCATCATATCAGCTAAAACTCACCACTAATATAATAGGCTTAACAAACCCTTCTAAGTAGTTCATCCTTCCTGTCCCTCTACAACTATAGAAACAAAGGGGCTACTGATCCTAACGGATCATAGGTACACCAAAGGTGCTATCATTTCTAAGCTATGAAGTGTTTATATGTCTGTCTATGTGCGTATTCAAATTATACTTGATCAGTATATACGGTGTGTGTTTGCGCATATTTGTGTAAGTATAAATTTAATAGTGCATAGATACCAAAACCTAAAACAGTTTTCTAGAATGATGCCTCTTGCATAATTTTCTTTGGATCCTTACCAGTTTTATTTATGTCAAGTTCAGATAATTTCAGGGATAGTTCACTAGAATTCCCACTTGTTGAAGACACAAGTATATCATGAAGAGCATTTCTTCTTCCAGTTCTTCCTGAAGCAATGAAATCTGCATATGTAGATTCCACATCAGTCATTGCTAACAAGTATCCTCATAGCAATATCTTAAACAAAACATAGAGAAACACAGTCTCTTTACTACAAAGGGTAAACATTTGCAAATGTTTTAATAGTAGTAGTAGTAGTACTAGTAATAGAGTTGGAAGGGACCTTGGAGGTCTTCTAGTCTAATCCCCTCCTTAGGCAAGAAACCCTATACAATTTTTATGTCAACCCTAGTCCTTCTCTTCATTAAACTAGACGAGGGGTCTTCAAACTTGGCCCTTTTATGACATGTGGACTTCAACTCCCAGAATTCCTCAGCCAGACCCCTGAACTAGACATACCCAATTCCAGCAACCGTTCTTTATATGTTTTAGCCTCAAGTTCCCTAGTCATCTTTGTTGCTCTTCTCTGTACTCTTTATAGAGTCTCAACATCTTTTTTACACCATGGTGACCAAAACTGGATACAGTATTCCAAGTGTGGCCTTACCAAGGCGTTATAAAGTGGTATTAACATTTCACATGATCTTGATTCTAAACCTCTGTTAATGCAGCCTAGCATTGTGTTGGCTTTTTTAGCAGCTTCTGTTGGCTTTTTTGGCAATATACTTGATTTACAGTGAAATTTCATATGAGATGAAGGGTTTGGAGGAGTTATCCAACAGGATACTGGACATAAAATCCCTAAGCAGGAACAGAACAGAAACAATAATTCTTATTGTACCATATACAATTATACTCAATGCTCCTAGTGACTATTCTATATACCTGTCTCAAAAATAAGGGCTGAGACTATCATAAAATAAGGGTCAAATGAAACAATATAAACAAATAGTACCAAAGCACACCAAAATAAGAGGAAGCTATGTAGCTTACAATTTCATTGCCCAATTGCTTTTAAAAAAAAGTCTTTACTATTTATGTTATTACTTTATTTTTTACAGTAAACTACCCAGAGTCACATAGTTGAAATGGTAAGAAAGATAAAGGAATCCCTGCTGATTTTAGTCCAGTAGTCATTGTCCACTATAGGGAGAGGTAATCTTCTCTGTTTCAAGGCCATTGAGCCAGTGCTGTCCAAACACATTTTTGTGGTAATGTGGCCATCGTGACATCATGAAGTGCTATTTCCTTCGCATTGAACTGGTAACTATTCATCTACTCACATTTGCATGCTTTTGAACTGCTAGATTGGCAGGAACTGGGGCAAAGACGGGGAGCTCACCCTGTTGCATGGTGCTGGGTCTTGAACGTGGGCTGCCCGCTTTTCAGCTGACAAGCCCAGTGTCTTAACTGCTGAGCTACTGCACCAGCTTAGAGTGGGGCAGAAATTTTATTAAATAAATAAATAAGGTTTTAGGACATGGAGGATTTTGGCAGATCTTTGTTGGGAAAGTTCCATATCAATGATGCTATAGCTGAGAAGACTTGCCAGCCTCTCTTCAGAGAGCTCACCAGAGGTGAACAGACATGGAAACTAAATCCCCTGTGCATACTACAGTGACAGCATGTAGTTGTCTATGTAGCATATCAGAGCAGTGTTCCTTGAATTGTGTTGTGTGGAAGGCCACAAACTGGTGCAAGTCTTGAAAGAATCATTTATTTCTTTAAATATACATGCCGCCTAACAACTGTGGGTGGTTCAAAAAGGAAAATAACAAATGAAAAAAACCACAATACAATATAGAATAACATACAAAAATGAAAAATAAAATATATAGAGGATGACACAAAACCAGGCAGGAATGAAAAATAAACCCACATAATGCAAATAAGAGTTTTCTGGGGTTTGGGTCTTTTCGATTTCATCAGTTAAAGAACTCTATTTACAAATAAAGACATGTTTACATATCTCTTCCCAGACATCACACTGAAAGAACAAGAAAAATAATATAGCAATGTTGGATAAAAAGACCAAAGTAATGTAAGCTTTTAAATGAAGGTCATTGAAGGTCCTATTCTTTTTCCTTCAACACATCTTCATAAAAATTATAAAAATTATAATTATTTATTGATATTTTATTATTTAATCAATATGTCTATTTCCGTCTTCTTTTTTATGAAACAATTTATTTTGTTTCCTTAAATATATATTCATGTATAAAATATATGTTATAATCAAAAAAGGAAGGAAAAGTTTAAGGTATCCATCTGCAGGGCACTTAAGAATTGGTACCTAGAACTATGAATTGGGTTAAAACTGAACAGCAGAGTCAAGCTAAGATATTTTTGTTAAAGTATGGTCCCCTCACTTCCACCAACATTTCTGCAATTGCTCATACAGGAGGTTATGTCAGTGGTGGTAGCAGCATCTAATAAGCACTTTTCTAGCAGGTTACAGCTATCCTTTCCTGAAGTGAAGAGGTGGATTTTGGGTTGAATGCAGATACTGGAAATGTTATTCTGTTCGGTGCCTTTTAATCAGCTTCTATAACCAACTGCTTTCAAATGGAAGAATACTCTTGAGGCAGACCTGCTCTCTTTACAAGTACTTGGATATTTTTAGCTTAACCTCTTTACTTGTGTGGTTCCCCCCGCTTCTTTTCCTTTGCTCAAGCACAGCCAAATCTAAAAAACGATAAGAGCCTTCATGCAGTCACTAGAACAGTTATTTGATAAACAGGAGGACAGGGATTAGGTACAACATTTTATGCAAGCTAAATATAGCCATATTGAATATCTCCAAGCAACTTATATATAAACGGCATGTGACACAGCCATCTGCTCAAACACACTACTTTAATCTAGTAAAGAACCTAAACTGGGGCTCATGAATTCATTAAAGCTTTCCACAAGAGAATTACCTCAAGAAATCTTCAAACTAACAAGAGGTTCTCTCATGCGTCCGTAATTCATATCTGACAGACCTTTTTCTAGGACAAGGATGAAATGTTCACAAACTGCAAACTGTGATTCCAATGTGAGCCAAAATTCATCATTATTAGAAGGATCTAAGCTTAGAAACTATAATTTTACCTTTACCAGATCACATTGTTTTATCCTTACCAGATAGTTTGAGGCTAGTTTTATTTGTTTACTGCATTTAAATTCCACTGAAATCCAGATCAACCTCAGGGGACACATGCCATTCTGGGACAAAAAGCACCAGCAAGAATGGCATGGGCTCTCTTTTTCCAGCACAATGCGGTTTCCAGGCCTAGAGCAGTTGGTATGAAGAGAATGATAGCCCAACTTCACAAGAACCATTTGTCTGCCAAAATAAATTGTACCACAACAAAATAAAAAAGAACAGAATGGGGATAGAACACTTTTGCAAACTATTCCTTAAATCTTACTCTTTTCTCATTAATCTAATTTTTTATTCACTTTTAGCAATCTTCATTTCTATCCTATGCAGGGTTTCATTTTGACGCTTTAAAAATCCTTATAGGACATGAATAGAATGCTGCTCTTTTCTCAGCTGGAAAATATTTAAAAGGAGATACATCTTGCAACACACTTTTTAATTTACCTTCCCTAAAACTTGGGGGCTTTTCCCAGAGTGAGAAACTGTGGTCTTCAACATATTTTGGTCATGACTGAAAGATGCTGAAAATTGTCAGGCGATCTGTAGCCTCCCAACACTCCATTTTTGCATCCTGAGAATATCTTGGGAGAGGGTGGGCCAAAATGTTTGAAGGAGGGATTTTGGGAGGGGGGAAGAGGTGAAGTAGGGATAGCTAAAGGAATCCACCTTGCCTCTTTAAAACATCATTACTATCTGCCCATTCAATGATGTTGTTATAAGCCACATAACGTACAGTACTTACAGGTAAAAAAATTGTTACCAAAAAGGTGCACCTGTAACCATAAGGATGTTGCATAAGTGTTGCAAGACCTAAGTTCAAGTACTCACCACATCATATAGCATCCTAAGTAATTTTGATCACTCCCCCTACAACTTAATCCTTATTCCTATCATAAAGAGCTAAGCCAGTGATGGCGAACCTTTTAGAGACCGAGTGCCCAAACTGCAACCCAAAACCCCACTTATTTATCGCCGGGTGCCAGGTGGGCATGGCCCAGTGGATGGGCGTGGCTGTGGTCATGGCAGATTGGGTGGGTGTGGCCAAGGTGGGCATGGTCACTTCAATATTGCTCATGGGGAGGGACGCCTGTGGGGGTGGGCAGGGTTGGGGGAGATCCAGAGGGTCTCTGGCAGGTGGTAGGCAGATCCAGAGGGTCTCTGGCAGGTGGTAGGCAGAAGGCTTGTCCTGTGGGCTGAGGCGAGGCAGGGCGGCTGCTGCCTGACACCATTGGCCCCTGCACACAGAGGCCAGCGAGCGCATGGGGGCCAATGGTGTCCATTAACAGCCACAGCCTGCCAGCCCCTCGACCGGTGCACTCTGGGGCTCTGCAGCCCACTGCCAGCAGTTCAGAGAAGCCGCCTCTGAGCTGGATGGCCGGCCGACAGCTGAGGAGGCGATGCAGTGGGTCGTGCCTGGGAAAAGGAGAGCATACGAGGCCAGGAGGGACGGGACGGGGGGAAACCAGCCATGCCGGGTTGCATCCAGCCACGTGGGACCTCGGTGAGTTAGTTGCCATCTCTGGGGCATGACGCACATGCCCACAGAGAGGGCTCTGACTGTCACCTCTGGCACGTGTGCCATAGGTTCACCACCACTGAGCTAAGCTCTTCAGAAGAAAAAAGAAAATACACATGCAATAGTTGGAAGCCAAATGATTGCATTTAAAATATTGGGAGAGGAAAGAAAGATGTGTGTAGCTACTTTATTTGATTTCACTTCTCTACTACATCAAATCTTGACCCAGAATAAATCAGTATATACACATTTGAACATTGGTTCGGTTTGGCTATTTTCCTGCTGCTCACAGGAAAGCTCTAAGAATGAGGAAAGATACCAATTGAGGAATAAATTAAAAAGAATTGAGCAATTGCCAAGAATTGAGTTTTGTGCAGCAATTCAAAACCCACACTGGTTTTGGGTAGGATCACTTTTATTTTTTATATTTTATTGTATTATTTTTATTGTGTTTTAGAATAGATTTTTCTTAAAACGCTGCAGCTAGAGGGCAATGTCATAATAAGATTGTTTCATGGCCTCTATAAATTTAAAATAGTTTTTATTTATTTTTTCTTAAAGTTGCTCCTTTTATCAATTGCAAAAGTGCAGGGGGAAAGGGCATTTTCTTTCTCATCAGTAGAACTGTATATGAGACGGGGCGTTGTCTTACCTGAACGCCTTTTCTCATTCTCCATCTCCCGTACTGGAGAAAGCATCATACTGTTATGGCCTTCTACTGAAACTAAATGCTGCAGATATTTTTCCCCCTTTGTGAAGCATTAGAGAAATTGCAGCTTCAATATGTGTTGAGTATGATTGTGTAAGAAAGACAGTGAGGGAAGCCAGGGAGATTTGATGGGAAGTTGACAGCAGATGGTCTGCTGTTGATGGGGGGGGGGGGTTGTAAGGTGATATAAAAGTAGAAAAGCCATCATAAGAGGTAAAGAGAAGAGATATGGTGGGTTATAAACAGACAGAAAATAGCCAGAATGATAGAACTAGACAAAAGGAGAAAAGGGCAGAGAGGGGTGTGGGGTTTTTTTTGGGGGGGGACAAAATCCCCAAAAGTGCAGTGAGCAGAGGGAGGGGTATCACAGGCTACATCCAACCTCCTGCAACTGGCGAAAGGCCATGTTTTCAGTCCAGTCTTTGAACAAGGAACTGCAGGTGTGCCACAGATAGCTATTTGAATTGGACCCCAGGGAGCTACCAGTCTCCACAGCCAAACAAATAAGTAAAGCAACAGGAGAACTAGAAAATAACATACTCTGTGGCTGATGGAGGGCCTAGAAATAAGACAAGGCAAAGCCTTCATTTTTTTACGTTCTGGCCTGCAGCTGCGGAGAGGAACCAGTTAAGTGCACCTTAAGTTGTCCAAAGTTCCTTCTAGAGTTTTAAGATTAATTTTAATTATTAAAATGGTAAATCATGTTAATTCTTTATTAAACCCAAGAATTTCAGCAGAACATCTTTCCCATTATGTTCAAATTTGACTTTTACCATAGTGTTAATTTCTCAGGTGATCTGGAATCATGTTCTAGATATGTTTTTGATAACCCATTCCAATACAGGACAGGCAAGGAAAGAAAGTAGCAAGAATGCCAGAAGAAAGGGTGGGAAGGAAGGGAAAGGAAGATTTTTCAAGGATTATTTAAGAGATTTTGAACATACCATAAAAGAGACACATAAAGAAATAATTTTTTCTCAATTTGTCTTCTTTTAAATTAAAACTACCACTAAAAAGCTTGGTTTTCCAAGCTAAAAATCAAGATGCACATCAAACAGTGAGGGGACAGTGAGTTAATTGATATAGAACATCCCTGTCCCCGGCAATCAAAAAATTATAGGATTAGCAGTGCATATAACATAGATGTGTGCGTGGACAAGAATATCAACCTTGCTGTCAAGCAAAATCAAGTTTTTAATAGTGAGTGCCACACAAAGTGCACTAACCAAACAGGTGGTAAGGAACTCAGGCATCACACAGGTTATGTAGAAAGTAAACACAGGGTCAGTCATAAAGGACTCAAATGTCTATACACCAATGCACAGGATATGAACAGTAAACCGGGTGAACTAGAAATTCAGGTAAATGAGGGTAGATATGATATTGTTGCCATTACGGAAACATGGTGGGATGAAACGCACAAATGGAACACACAACTAGAGGGATTTAAATTATTTAAAAGAAACAGACCAAATAAAAGATTAGGTGGAGTTGCTCTCTATATAAGAAATAACTACATCACTACAGAAATAGAGCACAACAATGATGAAAATTGTCTTGAATGCATTTAGGTCAATATAAAAGGGGGAAAAATGACATTGTCATAGGTGTATACTATAGGCCACCCAACCAAACAGAGGAAATAGATGAACTTTTTGCTAGTCAGCTAAGGTATGTAAGAAGCATATCACAATAGTAATGGGGGACTTTAATTACCTGACATCAACTGGGAGACAAACTCTGCACCAAGTGGAAGATTAAACAGATTCCTGACAAACCTAGCAGACAACTTTGTCTCCCAAAAAGTAGAGAAGGGAACTAGGGGATTAGCCATATTGGATCTAATCCTCACTAACAGAGATGAAATGATAGAAGGTGCTGAAGCCACAGAAACCTTGGGGGGAAGTGATCATGCAATATTGGAATTCAACATTATGGAAGCACAAGCAATAGAACACAGCCAAACTAGAGTCTTGGACTTTAAAAGAGCTAATTTCAATAAACTTAGATAGAGCTTGGGGAGGATTCCATGGATGAGAATCCTCAAGGGGAAAACAACTCAAGAAGTTTGGGAAATTTTGAAAAGTGAGATAATAAAAGCCCAGTCTAGCACAATACCAACAAAGAAGAAAAATAACAGCTCTCAAAAGAAACCAGCACAGCTGCATAAAGACCTCTCCGATAAGTTGAAAGATAAAAAAGACAAGTATAAAAAGTGGAAAGAGGGGCACATAACTAAAGCAGAATATCAGCAAATAGTCCGAGCCTGCAAAGATGAAATGGGGAAAGCTAAGGCTCAAAATGAACTAAGGCTTGCCACCAAAGTCAAAAATAACAGAAAAAGTTAAGGAAATGATTGGTTCATTAGTAGGGGAAAGTGGCAAGAAGGTGACAAGCAACAGGGAGAAAATAGAACTATTTAACTCATTTTTTGCATCTGTTTTTACACAAAGGAAAAAACAGTCCAACCTATCAAAAACAGTACCATAAAAAATAGATTAGAAATACAAGTTAAGATAGGCAAGAAAATGGTAAGTGAGCACCTGTCCAGCCTAGATGAGTTCAAATCACTAGGACCAGATGGATTACACCCCAAGGTTCTCAAGGAACTGGCAGATGTGATCTCAGAACCACTGAACTATATTTTTCAAAGATCCTGGAGCACTGGGGAACTACCAGAGAACTGGAAAAGAGCTGATGTAGTTCCCATCTTCAAAAAAGGGAAAAAATAGATCCAGAAAACTACAGACCTACAGACCTATCAGCCTGATAAATAAAAAGATTCTGGAAAAGATAATCAAACAATGAATCAGCGAACACCTAGAGGCAAACAAAGTCATTACTAAAAGCCAACATGGGTTTGTCAAAAACGGATCATGCCAGACAAATCTTATTGCATTCTTTGACCAAGTGACAAAATTAGTGGACCAGAGGAATGCTGTGGATATAATTTACTTGGACTTCAGTAAGGCATTTGATAAAGTAGATCACAACCTACTACTTGATAAGATAGAAAAATGTGGGTTAGACAGCATCACCACCAGATGGATTTGTAGCTGGCTGACCGGCCATACTCAGTGTGTGGTCCTCAGTGGAATTGCATCTACATGGAGGGAAGTGTGTAGTGGGGTGTCCCAGGGCTCTGTACTGGGCCCAGTGCTCTTCAACATCTTCATCACAATTTGGATGAGGGGATAGATGGGGAACTCATCAAATTTGCAGATGGCACCAAGCTGGCAGGAATAGCTAACACTCCTGAAAATAGGCTTAAGATACAGGAGTATCTGGACAGATTTGAACACTGGGCGCTCTCTAACAAAATGAAATTCAATGGTGAAAAAAGTAAGGTTCTACATTTAGGCAAGAAAAACCAAATGTACAGGTATAGTTTAGGTGGTACCTTGCTTAATAGTAGCAACTATGAGAGGGATCTCGGAGTCCTAGTGGACAATCACTTAGATATGAGCCAGCAGCAGAAAGAATACAGAGAAGAGCAACAAAGCTGATTAGAGACTGGAGGCTAAAACGTATGAATGGTTGTTGGAATTGGGTATGTCTAGTTTAATGAAGAGAAGAATGAGGGGGGACATGATACCAGTGTTCCAATATTTCAGGGGCTGCCACAAAGAAGAGGGAGTCAAGCTATTCTCCAAAGCGCCTGAAGGCAGGACAAGAAGCAACAGATGGAAACTAATCAAGGAGACAAGCAACCTAGAACTAAGGAGAAATTTCCTGACAGAACAATTAATCAGTGGAACCACCTGTGGAAGTTGTGAATGCTCCAACACTGGAAGTTTTTAAAAAGAGACTGGGCAGCCATTTGTCTGAAATGGTATAGGGTTTCCTGCCTGAACAGGGGGTTGGATTAGATGACCTCCAAGGTCCCTTCCAACTGTATTATTATTATTATAAACACAAAAAGCTTAACACAGTAGAAACAGTAAAACTGTGAAAGACTATATTTCCCGGATCAAAATCTCTGATTCTTTAAATATAAAGATATATAATAGTGTGCTACTCATACTACTATTTTTAAATTTATATCGCAGTTTTTCTCTGGGAACCCAAGGAAACTTTTTAAATTCAATTTAAGTCCAAAGCTGAGTTCTAAGATGAAGTGCAAAAGCATTGGGTAACTTAGCAAACAACTCCTTTAAAGCAAACAACAGTGGAACTCTATATTAATTTAGTCCAATGTCACATACTAATTATCCCTATCAGACTGTTTGTTCACAGCAATCCGTTAAGGTGGAAGCTTACAATAAATCTTGTTTTCATGACCTACATAAAATTGTAATCACTAACTGGCAATGAATATTCTTTATCAATCAATTAAAGATGCTTTAAAGCCTTTTTCTTTTCACGATAGCTGCGTATTATTATTGCTTTCCACATCCAATGTCTATGTTAATTAAAAAATAAAATCATTTAAGCAAATAAAAATGATGAAACTGATCTAATATTAAAACAATGGGCACAGCCTTGAGTATATGAATTTAAATACATGCATAGAGAAATCAGAAATCCTAACCCTATGGATTATGAAAATGTCCTACTTCCTTATCCCAATAAAAGATTAGCCACATTTTGTCTAGGTGGCAAGCTGTAACTAATACAAAAATAAAGTGAAAATTTCTGAACTTCCTCTCTTTATGACAATCTGTAGAAAGTGGGGAAGAGTTCAATTGGTACAAGAAGATGTAACCTACACCAATCATGGAGCAAATGTAAGAGAACCTCCTTTAGTTGGCTTGCTATAAGTGTGTCTGGGAATTTACTCAATATTATGTTACTACTCTGACTAGCATTAAAGATACCTCTTTAAACTCTGTATGGTATTTACTTCTTGGTGTTGTCAGTTACTGGGGACTTTATATCTTTGACTGCTGAACAAGTTTTGTAGTAAACTTTAGACAATATTCTACTGAGGACAGATATTATAGTGGTACCTTGGTACTCAACTGCTTCAAAACTCATCAAATTTGGTACTTGACACATTTTGATGCGAAAATGTTGTCCAGATACTCAGCATTTGTTTGATACTCAACATGCTGCAAAAGGAAGTGGGGGACAACCGCAGAGGGCAGACAGGAAGTAGGCCAAGCTGGGAAGGTTGCTGAGACAGGAAAAGGGACAGCTAGGAAATCTTTTCCAGCCAAAACAAAGGGTTATGTGGTAAGTCATATGGTTTGCTTGGTACTAATCCTTTTTAGTACTCGTGCCTCCTGGAACCAGTTAAGGATGAATGTTGAGATACCACTGTAATTGCATTTTAAAATATTTAAGTAGATAGAGAAGAGGAAACAACCAGAGCTGTCTTTACCTAGAAATAAGTTTGTTCAAAACACAGGTAAACTTTATATCAAGATTTAGAAAATGTCCATTAAGAAGAATTCTATTAGCAACAAGATATGATAACAATAAAAATACAATTCTTGAAAAGACAGAAGATAAAGCTATTATTGGGAACATTCTAAATAATGAAAATGGCTCCTCCTCTGTTTCTAATATCCCGCTAGCTGCTTCAGTATTTTTTAATTATTTTCTCTATGTATATTATGTATATCAGTGTGTGCCTTGTATGTCTGAGACATAGCATGGTGCCAATAAGTAAATATTTTCCAAGTATACAGCAGTAGATAAAGGTAAAGGTTTCCCCTGTCCAATCGTGTCCAACTCTAGGGGGTGGTGCTCATCTCTGTTTCTTAGCTGAGGAGCCAGCATTGTCCAAAGACATTTCTGTGCTCATGTGGCCAGGATGACTATCCGCTGACGTGCATGAAACGCTGTTATCTTCCCACTGAAACGGTACCTATTTATCTACTCGAATTTGCATGCTTTTGAACTGCTATGTGGGCAGGAGTTGGGGCATGTAATGGGATCCTGGATGAGGGAATGTCAATGTCATATGTTGTTTGTGCCACATTGCTAAGCCTTGCTACACAAAATAGCAGCTGAAACAGGAATCGTATTAGGGTTTCCAATGCAGTAGTGTTATATAGGCAAGTGCTTATGTTTGCCCCTGTATTTGGAGTTTATCTGACATTCACGGAGTTGATAATTTACCTAGTCATAAGTTAAGCTAACATTTATCTTGTCATAACATAAACAATGCAATATTTATATTTAATTTTGCACAATTGCCTAAATTCATATAAATGCAAACTTTTGGAATGGATACAGTAGAATTGCCGATCAGTTGTAAATCTAGGATTCCCACAGTTTATTTTTCTAGTATAGCTACAATCCTGGTTTGAGGATTAAAATGATATTGAGAAATAATTTTTAAAAACTGATATCATTATCCAAGCCCATATTTTATGTTTATAGGGTAGAGATTACAAAATTCTAACTTTCATTTAATGCTTATATTTAAACCAAAAAAGGAAAAAGATACAATGAAAATATTAAAAACTTGAATACATAAATAGATTCAGTATAGTATCCACAATACGATCTATTCTAATTAGCAAATTGTCACTGCACCTCTTGCTCAAATATTTTTGAAATAAAACAGGGATCATCAGAGATGGATTACTACGGCTTTTCTAACATTTGAAGGAATCTACTAAGGAGGAACCAGCACATTAATTTTCTATTACAATACACTAAAAATTTGTTCAATCTTGTTTTACTGATCCAAACTGACATATTACAATATTTGTAAAAGGAAGCAGGTTCATTAAAAAAAAGTGGAAGTCAATTCAGTAGGCATTTTTATACAGGCCCCTCTTTCAAAACAGGTATGAGGAACTAAAGCTTTTCTTCAAAGGGAAAGTTAATATACGGAAAGCTTAAGAGAACCAGTAAAGAAACCGTATTTCAATTCTTTCCAGGAATTAACCTATTAGAGTGATAAAGAGATTTCAGGAAGTATATGGAACAGCAATTTAACTTTCTAACATGACCCACCTTTTTCAGAATTTACCCAGCAAACTAGTTTCAGAGAAATATTATTCATATTCAATTATTTAATGCAAACAACCACTTTAACCTTGATGCATAAGAAAACTAATTGGTTTGTTGCAGTTTTATGTTAGTTTTCCAATTATTGAAAATATATGCAAAATTAGAAGAATACATTTTCTGAAAAGGCTGCCTGAAATTATTTAAAATGAATATAATTTATATGTATTCAATAAACCATATGAATTACTTTAATTATTTTATATGGAATCTTTGCAAGTGTACCTATAATTTCTCCTAGCTTTTCCATTTCTTTCCAGAAACAAATACTAATTTCCCCATGCTATCACAAAGGCTTCCAAATTTCTAGAAATGTTATTTTTTGGTGTGCATTTAAACTGGATCCACACCAAACACCGTACTCACCAACAGTGTGTTTGCTTCGGTTGGATTCAGTTCCAGTTTATTGAGGTCATTTGAATTTTACCAGTCATTTGAAATTGATCACAACAGACTTTGCTAAGACTCAGTGTATCAAATAACACTACAAAGCCTTTAGAGCAGAGGTCCCCAACCTTTGGGCACCAGGGACTGGTTCCATGGAGAGAAGTTTTTCCATGGACTAGAGGATGCGTGGTTTTGTTTGCTGCCTGCATCTCGTGGATGGGGCTTTGCTTGTTAGTGGGGACCGGTTGCTGGCATGCTGCGGCCCGGTACTGGTCCATGGACCGGGGGTTGGGGACCCCTGCTTTAGAGAACTCCAGACATGTTAACACTTTATTGAGATACTGTTTAGCAACCTGGATTTTGCTTAGACATAATCCAAGATGTCTTTATGTTTCTGAAGAGGTTTAAAAAACTACCAGAATCAGAAAGAAAGAATAGCCTATTTCTAAAGTGTTGATATCTTTCTGAGATATCTTCAAAACAACACAGCCATAGATCTCTGAGGTTCTTGCCCAGCTTTTATCTGAAATTTATTTGAGAATTCAAGCACCAAATGTCCTTGCTTTGCTTTCTACAGATCACATTACCTGTTGTTGTTTAGTGCCTTCTGATTCTTCAAGGCCCAATGAATATATTACAAGAGTGTCTGACATTTAACCTACTTCTTGGAGTTCTTATAATATCATATTTGTGCAATCAATGGTACTGACTTGTCATCATGTCTTCGGTTAATCAGTTCCTGGAACATTTATGTGTATGAGAGCAAAGTCATTTGTCATCAGTTCATAAAAGCCCCAAAGATGACATTGTCACTGCTTATTTGATTCCACCCTAGAGCAATTTAAACTTTTAGATATTAGATATGTTGGCTATCTTGAATGATCTATAAAATAATAATCCTATAAAATAATAATAATAATAATAATAATAATAATAATAATAATAATAATAATAATAATAATAAAGTCTGACCATCCTAACTTTTTCCAATCAACCATAATCCAATTGCTAAATAATGATCATTACTTAGTTATAGTTATACTTGCAATAGTGGCGAATATCTGTAACTTCGGTGTAGGATGAGGGTGAAGGTTTGTTCTTCGAACTTGTGGGTTGGTTTCTGAATGTTCCATTACCAGGTTAGGTAACATCTTCAGTGGAGCTTAGGGGAAGCCCTTATAAACAGAAAACTGACATATCCCCTAAACTCCACTGAAGATGTTACCTGGCCTGGTAACAAAACATTCGGAAACCAATCCACAAACTCGGAGAATGAACCTTCACCCTTATAGTTATAGTTAAATCAATACCTGGAATGATTTAATTTTGTTGTTAACTGGATTCTCTGGGAAAATGACAAAGACAAAACAAAAAATAGAAGCAAGATTAAAAACCCATACACTGAAGAACAATACAAAACAGAAAAAAGGAAACCAGCAGCAGACATACTGTAGATGAATTGACTAGGTCATAAAAGAGCCAAGGTTGCCAACACCTGGACTAGGAGTATGCGTATAAGGTGCAAAACTCCCTGGGGTAAATGCAATTAACTAGTCAATTGGAATATTATCCACTTTCCTCAGAGAGGACATTTAACGTAAAGTCCAATACATTTGACAGATACTGATTGAAGGAAGGCTGGATTAAAGAAGTGAGTGGGTATATCTGCTTCAAGAATAAATTAATATAATAACCCATTAAGATAAGAAGCTTCTTTGTAGCTAAATTGTACATGCTTTTCTCAGCCTTTTCCTAATTCAAGTAGTTATACAGTTAAGGTTTTTATTTATTTATTGCTAGTTGTAGCAATGCCTTTGCTTCTGTTGCTAGGCAACTCTGTAATATATTTTAACAGGCCTTTTACTGTTTCCAGCATTATTACATGGATAATTACAGTTCTTCCCACTGCATAAGATAAAAGCCATTCTGAAATTACACTTAGATCACATTGAAAAAAATGGAATTTGTTTAAATGTCTTTTAGTAAACAACTAGAAACTAACATAGAAATAGAATAAATAATGTTATTGCCACTTTAAATGTACATTAATCAGCATACATTAAAATGAGATTTCATTGCATACAGCTCTCAAAGGGTAGCCACCTCCAATATACACTGCATAAACCTGACAAAAAAATAAAATAAATTATGCATATACCCACATACACATACACGTGTTTCCCAGAGAAACAACACAGTCTAGTTCTGAAAACATTTCTGAAAAAGTACAAACTTAAGAGATTTCATTTTTATTTAATGAAAATGCAAGGAATACTTTATTAGACACCTTTAGCCAGTTGCTAAAATAGAAATGTTATTAAAAGTCTTTACCATTGTTGAAATACATCTTTCACCCTCTCTTTGATACATGAAGAACGCAGAGAAAGGCTTCAAGTATTTCATGCCGTTGTTTTGTCATTGTATTCAACAGTATACCTTAAAATGATGTTTGTTTATGGTATCTAACTCCTTGTTCAATTACAGTCCAGAATTAGCCTCTACATAACTCTATGATTAACAAATACAAATTGATTGTAGTTCGTCAGTCATTTTTAGCTTGTTATTTCTAGAGGCTCAACGTAGATGATGAAAAGTTATACACCTCTTCTGCCTTTTATGTATTGCATCAGTTGTGTTATCAACCTGTCTTGCTCTAAACAGTTGCCCGCCAACATTGGCAGAAAATATAAAGTATGCAAGACAAAAAATTGATGACAGCACTATGACACTAAATTTCTGACAAACGAGCAGAATGATTTCATCTCTTCATTCTAGCTGCCAAAATACAAGCAATGATTGGTTGAATGTACTTTGAGTCTCTCATGTAATATCTGCAGACAAAGCTCCTTTATATCTTCCTGACAATAGCCAGGTGCTTTCCAGGAAATATAATGCAAGAATGGCATGATCTGGTGTTATCTGGTTCCGTTATGCAAGCCCAGCTATTTTATATTGTAAACCATGTTTATGATGTGTTTTGCATGAACATAACCAATTGTGCTTTAATCAGCAATCTTTAATAAAGCAGGTTTTGCATGTATGAATCCAGGAAATTATTTTTCCCACAAGGCAAATTTGTTTTAAAAAATGAGGCTTGTACCATAACTTAATGTGTAACTTTGTGAAAGAAACATTTCTGCAAAAATACTGCGTGATCTGAATTCTTTTATTTAATACACTATGATATCAACTTAGAATGGGTTGATAAATCAGTTATTTGGAAGAGTATAGGATCCTTAATTGGACTAGCTTACTTTTCCAAGTAACAGAATTTGCCACTTTATGAGAAATGCAAAGATTTCAGTCTAAGTATTTGGTTTTGTACTGTAACATAATGTGTTATCACATTTAGTATTTCTTGCTTTCTTCAGGATAGTGTTGGTGAATGCATATGCTTTTTGGAACTTATTGGGAAACATAAGTTATTTTATAAAATATTTTGTCAAGAGCCCTTGTGTATAAATTAATTTGAGCAGAAACATATTCAAATTAAACAATTTAATATTTTCTAAGCCTCAATTCGGGGATGGGGTAACATAAAAATTAAAATAAAGAGAAACAGAAATGCAGATGTCTGTATACTTCAGCATTCAAATTTGGAGGTGTAGGAAGTAAACTTTATAAAAGGATAAACTATATACAAGTGCCAATACTTCTCAGACTCATATCTTTTCCTAACCACCATTAATTTCCTCTCTACCTTTTTTTTTTTTTTTTTTTACTGATTCTGCATTTCCCAAGCATGGAAAAGTGAAGGAGCAGCTATCCTAGTTTCTAAAAATCACTAAAAACAAAATGCAGTAAAGTAAATATAATGGACAGGGATAAATGAGATACAGGTTTGAATTAAGCATCTGGTTGTGATAAAGAAATGCCTGAAGATACTTCACACTATTCTTTCAGAAGGAAGAATACTTCTAAACATTTGTTTCCTTTGTTCTTCTTACTAATGGACTTATATAGTATGCTAGAAAGTGCTCCAGCAATAAAATCTAAAATAATTATATTCTGAGTATGCATTTTACCACCCACTTAGAGGAATTAAAAAGACGAAAGGAAAAAGTAAATGTAAAAAAGATAATCTTTTATTCAGTGTTGAAAATATCTAAATATGTTATCATTATTAAAATAAACTAAAGGTGAAAATAAAAATGATGTAACAAAAATTTCCATAAACTATAAATAACTGTAAAGATAATTCAGTTGGCAAGCTTTTCATTAAATCTAGGCATAGTATGCCATTTCCTAATTTTAAGAACACAAAGACTTTTCCAAAATAGAATTTTTAAACAAACTTATATCTTAGAGAATAATTTTCTTTCTAGTTAGCTAAAATTATCCTGTATCATACCTCAGGCTTGCTAGAGCTAAAAATTGCCACAAAGTGGCAAAATCTATGTTTTAGGAATATAGTTCAATATCACATTATCCTTAATATTTATAAATCCATAAATAATTTTAAAGTAGCATACGCTCTCCAAATAGATTTGGAGGACAGAAATTGTAGTATCTTATATAACTATATACCTTCACCCATCCTCCCAACTGCCTACACACACAGACATAGAGAGAGAAGGAGGGAGAGGGAGGGGAAGATTGAAAAACTGATATACTTGAGAATCTGGTAAGTTAAATCATATAGTAGTCAAAATTCAGCCAAAGATATTCTTGGATCTTAGCCTGCTATAAAAAATTTCTCATTAACTTATCTAGCTGTATAAAATATCTAATGGGAATTAACACTGGAATCCCTTTTAAGATACACATTAATCCTGATGTAATGTTCTTTTTTTTTTTTAAAAGAATTTTTATTATTTTCAAGTATAACAAAATATAAACATAAACTTGATGCATATAAATACAGAACATCAGTACACAAAAGAAAAGATACTTTACAGATGATCCCGGCTGCCCCCTCTCTGCTTCCCCCTCTTTCACCTACCACCTTCCTCCCACTAAACTCTCAACCACTCCACCTTCCTCCTTCCACTCCCTACTTCCCAACCTCTTTCTCAAGCACCAGCCGGAAGCAGTTTGGGGTAACAGCCAGTATCATCCTCATAAATATACTTCCAAAATAATTAATAAACACATCAAATCTTATATATTTTTATCCTTTTCCCCCCTCCCCCCCCCGGACTTCCCAGAGCTAAACCCAGGAATAATTACAAAATAATTTTAATCTACCCAAAGCTATCCATTCATACAATAAACAAATATAAAGTTACCATAACTCTAAAATACAATAATAAACTTATAAAAATTTAATAATTAATCAAAAGCAAGATGATAGTTTCTCAGTTCATATTTTTTCTGAATATAGTCTATCCATCTTCTCCATACCAGGATAAATGTCTCCTGTGAATGATCCTTCAGGTATGCGGATATTTTAGCCATTTCTGCAAAATGTGAGACTTTCTGTCTCCAATCATCCATAGTTGGTAGTGTCTTTTTTTTCCAATTCTGAGCAATCAGTGTTCTTGCTNNNGCCATCTATAAAACATTTTATAAAAATTTTCCCTTAAATTCTGAGCTTGGGTAAACTTAACATTTCTAACCCAAATTATCTCCCAAGTCTCTAACATAATTGGTTCTTGAATATTTTGAGCCCACTTAATCATACAATCTTTAACTAATTCTGTTTCCGAATCCAACTCTAATAATACACTATAAATTCTTCTAATATGAGCTCTGCTTTGATCTTTAATCTGCTTTATCAAATTCCCATCTTCCAACATAAGACCCAATTTTTGATCTAAACACCATCTTTCAGCCAATTGATAATATAAGAACCAAGATTGAAGCACTTTCTCTTGTCTCAATTCATCCAATGATTTAATTTGCCAGTCTTGACCCTTTAGAACCAATAAGTCTCTATAAATGATTCCCTCTAGTTTAACTCCTGTAGTTACTCCTTGTATTGCATGTTCTGGAATTGCCCACATTGGTATCTTAAAATTTAATTTGTGATAATACTTTTTCCAAATTCTCAAAATCGCCACTCTTAAGATATGAGATTTAAAAATAGAATCAACTTTCTTATCAAAAAATAAATATGCATGCCATCCAAAATATAAGTCCCAACCTTCAAGAACCAGTATATCTCTATTAGTTAAATTAATCCAATCAGTAATCCATGTCAAAACCACCGCATCATAATACAATTTTAAATTTGGAGCTTTAAGTCCCCCTCTTTCACATGCATCTTGCAAAATTTTAAATTTTACCCTCAGCTTTTTTCCTAACCATATGAAACTGTTAATCCCTCTTTGCCAAGCTTCTAAATTAGAGTCTCTTTTTAGAATTGGTATCATCTGGAACAGAAAAAGAAATTTTGGAAGAACATTCATTTTAACCACAGAAATTCTCCCCAATAATGACAACTGTAACTTTTTCCACATTTCTAAATCCTTTTGAATTTTTGTCCACAACTTTTCATAATTATTTTTATACAGTTTAACGTTAGAGGCAGCAAGATAAATACCCAGATATTTCACCTTCTTCGCAATTTCAAAACCAGTTAAATTAGTTAAAGTCTCTTTATCCTTCATAACCATGTTTTTAGACAATATTTTAGTCTTATTGACATTTACTCTAAATCCTGAGACTCTTCCATACTCATTCAGTAACTGTATCAAATTTCTTGTTGAGTCAATCGGTTGAGATAATGTAAAAACCAAGTCATNTCCAACAAATTTACTATTTGTCTAACATTGTTCTTCATATATCTACCACTTATAAATCCAGATTGATCCATATGTATAATCTTTTGTAATACGTGCATCAATCTATTAGCCAAAATTTTTGCAAAAATCTTATAATCCGTATTCAGTAAGGATATTGGTCTATAATTTTTAGGCTGCGACAAATCTTGATCCTCCTTTGTTCATTTTGATAACATTAATTTTACCTCAGAGACTTATTGGGACTTTAACAATGTCACAAAATGAAAAGTTAGTGAATCAGATATCTAAAAGCACACTAGTTAAGACTAAGGATTAAAGTTCTATGTTACTGCTACATGGAATATAACAATAGCAACATAAGTAGTTTATAATATACTGTATAAAAATGAATACTGTAATTAAATCTGATTCATTTTGGAAGTGTATTCACTTATTTGTTTGGAATAGCACAATTATATAATGTATTTGAATTTGCATAAGTGTTTCTATTGCAGAGCCCTCAAAGGAATACACAATTTAAAATACAATACAATCACAGTCACACAACAGAAGTAAACTAAATAGTATTATACTCTATCAAAGGCCCTGTAAAAAATACAACATTTTAACTCATCTAAAATTCAGAAGAATCAATGTGTTTTCTCTCAGAAAGAAGTTCTACCTACTGAATGCTATTACAAAGAAAACTCTCACAGACTCACCAAATTACTCTGTTGATAATGAGACCGTGTGCCTCTATCTGTCTTTCTCTCTCTATGTATACCTTTTCTTTTTGAACAACTGCCTATTATGAACTATAGTGAATTCAAACATCCTGGGGGCACTTACAATACTTCCTATCGTGTCTTGAATTCTCCCCACTCTGAGGAAGCTGATACTTCTCTTACAAACAAGTATAGCATCTCAGGGGAATGAAGCTTCTAGCAAGATTATTTTGACTTCTTCACCAAAGCATCTCAATTGTGCTAGGTGATAATGGAACAGATGTCTGCTCTCCAAGGTACTGAAGTCTGATAGTTGAAGAACTGAGTAGAAACCTGCTACCTCCACCTTCCCATTTGGTTGCTTCTTGTGTACTACTGATAACCCATGACACATTTGATCATCCTTCACTTCCTGTCTTCCTCCTTCTTTCCTTGAATTTTCACCAGTTTCCCCATTTACTTTGCTTGTGGGAAGCTTGAAGACAGAAATCAGTGGGGAAGCTAGCTGGAAGTTCCAAGGCCAAGGCCAACAAGCAGGTAAATGGCTGCTGGGTGGAATGGGACAACTTGCCAGAGCCAACTCCTGTGGCCACCTCATCATGGCCAACTATCTGTGGCCAACTCACCACAGCCAATTCCCTATGGCCAACTTGCTGCGGGACAACTCATCCCAGGACAATTTATCAATTCAATTTAATTATTTAAAATAAATAAAAATTACTTTAATTTTTCTCATTCAGATTTCATTTTGTCCCTCCTTTTATATCCTTTCTTTAATGATTCTATTCCACCATTTCTTTGATATCAGTGAAACTCTTGTCCCGCAGCGAGTTGGCCATGGCGAGTTGTCCCATGACAATTTGGCTGCAGCAAGTTAGCCATGGTGAGTTGGCCACAGCGAATTGTCAGAGTGAGAAAAGGAGCAAGTGTGTATGTGTGGGGGGGATGGGTGAGTCAGGAATGGTATGGAGAGAGTGTGTGTGAAGTGCCATATGGGCTGGGAAGGAGTGTGAATGTATGCCAGAGAGGTCTGTGGATTGGGAAGGGTGTGTGGTAGGTAGTATATTCAGGAAAAGTATTTGGGGATGCACAAGAGTTGCTGTGGGATGGGGATGCATGTATGAGGGTCAACAAGAGTGTGTGGAGGTGATGTGGTGTAAGAGGTATCACATATGTAGGGTGTGGGGGCGCATGGGGGGGTCAAGAATGCATGGCATCACAGGGCTATGTAAGAGGTGCCATGCCATTCAATGATGGCACACAGGGGAGGCAGTGCAGGCCATAAGGGTGTGTGGGGCTGCCCAAGAGGGGCTGCAATTAGTTGGGTTGTGGGTTGGAAAAGGTGCATGGGAGTGCACAAAAGGAGCTACATTCATGAGGAAAGATGCACAAAGGGCGGTGTGGGCCAGAAAAGTGGATTGGTACGTACAAATAGGTGTTCCACAGGTCATTGATGGCAGGCATGTGGATGGTGGTCACTGAAGCCATGGGAGTAGCATAGGGAAGTTTGTAGGAGAGTAGCATGGGCCAGGAAGGGTCTATGGGTTTTCCTTCCTTTGTTTTCCTCTACTCTGTTCCCCTTCCCTTTCCAACAGGCAAGTGAGTGGCTGCTGCTGGTTGGGGGAGGGAACAATTGTGAGACTGGCTGGGAAACTGTCCCGGAATTTTGAAAATGAAGATCATGTGATTGCAGCAGCAGCCCAGCCACAGCCAGTAACAATGAAGCAGCCACAACTTTCCCAAAAGGTTTTGACCATGATCAGGAGTCACGAATCCCAGATTTTGGGCACATTCTATAAATCAACCAATCTGAGGTACCTTAGTTCAAAAATTGTTGGCCTATGATACAGCCTTTTCCCAAGATAAAAGTCATGACAATGAGAGTTTTAGTAGTATGTATTATCCAACTGTCACTTTGAGCAGATAATGAAATATCTGATGAATCAGGACAGAAATTGATCATCTCATTTTAGTTTAAGATTATGGTCACAAATGGTGCATGATAATTGTATGAATTAACAAATTTGAGAGTTTGTGATTATACTAGTAAGAATAATTACTGTGCTATGATTATGTACCCTCATTTTTGCCAAGTGTCTAGTTATAGAATTATATCTGCTCTTTTGATTTCACAGCAATTATTTCTGGACAGACTTGCTAAGGAGTTCATTGTCATTCTCATTATACCGTAGGATTTTTTTGGGGGGAGAAGATTCTACTTTGTATTATTCAGACCCAGTCTGGTCTAATAGTTAAGGCCCGAGGCTAGAAATCAGGAGGGTGTAACTTTTAGTCTCGCCTTAGGCATGAAAGTCAACTGAGTGACTTTGGGTCAGTCACTTTCTCAGTCCATGCCAGGCTCAGTCAACAAGTCAGTTGGTCAATTCCTGTCACAACAATGGTTTAATCAATTTATGAAAAAAAACCAGACCCTGCACTTGTGGAAAAATGCTAAGAAGGAAAAAATCTTTATGAATCATTAGTTTCTATTCTCTAGTGAATACAACAATTCCATTGACTTCCCAAATGCTGCGTCAACATCAGCACCTACATACAACATTTTTCACAAAGAAAAAGAGAAAAATATTCCAATAATGTATTCTGATCAGCAGAAAATCAAATGAAATATGCACAATGTGTGAACAATATGTAGAAATACATCCAACTATGCTCTCCTTAGACATCAAGAAATTGTTTAGGAACAGCTACAGTTAAGGGCAGAAGGCAATAAATATATACATCTAATTAAAACTTATTCTATGTTTTATATGTTCTATATATGTGATATGTTCTATAGCACAGGAAAAGTTAGGTGAAAAGAAATCAACTAATTGGTTATGATTTCTACTATTCTGGAGTACTTTCAAAAGAAATGTTTCAGAGCCTATGGGTCATATTTAATAGCCATGATTTAATAATGAGCATTTATCTTCATTAAAGTAAGATTCTATCAGAAATCATGTGTCATATTTATTACAAACACATAACAAGAGATAAGTATTTTTGACCCCAATGATATGAATTCCTAAAACATCTAGGAAGTGGTGTTATATCCTTTCAAATTTACTGAACTTAAAGAACAACTTTTGAGAATCATGTTTTCCTGACTGAATAACAATACTATTGATTGAATTTATAAGTTGCCCGATTCCCAGGAATTCTAGGCAGTTGACAGTTGTTGAAACATTTGAAAAGCAGAGAATACAAAAAAATTCAAAAACAGTACAAGGCAAAATGTCAAAGAGAATAAACTCAGAGGAGAAACAGAATGTAAGAGAGGGTCATCAATTGGTTTCTACAAAGACTTTGGCAAAGAGCCAGGCCTTTAAAGACCTTTGAAATACCAGTAGGCTGGAACTCATTTAAATTTGTCCTCATTCCAGAGTCAGGAACTACAGGTAGTCCTTGAGTTATAAGTGTAACTCGAAAACTCGTGTGAGTGAATCTCGTACCTTGAACGAGAACACTCCCTGCTTGTTAAAATGCACAGGGCTTGTTAAGTGCACATGAGGTATCTCAGGGTATCTCCCCTGACATCCATTACAGGTGCATAGGGCTTGGAGGACCCCTCCAAGGCCTGGATCCAACCTCTGAAGGCATGCAGAAGCCTCCCCTGATCTCCGTTCCAGGCGCAAACGGATTGGAGGACCCCTCCAGGCCTGGATCCAACCTCTAGAAGCTTTGTTCTGGGTGGCAGCAGCTTGGAGGACCCCTCCAAGGCCTGGATCCAACCTCCAGAGGCATGCAGAAGCTTCCCAACCTCCATTCTGGGCGCAAACGGCTTAGAGGACCCCACTGAGGCCTGGATCCAACCTCCAAAGGCATGCAGAAGCCTCCCCTGCCCTCCGTTCCAGGAGGCTTGGAGGAGGGCTCCAGGGCAACGGGCTCACTTTCTCCCCTAGTGTGGCGAGCTCTGACGGGATGGACGCAGGTGCAAGGGGCCTGGCCTTCTTCCTCAGTTGAAGGCTTCAGGCCTGCCCTCAGGCAGAAAGGAGTTGGGTGCAGGAGCAGGAGACAGACACCTTTTGCATAGAGAATGAAAGTTTCTAAGGTATGAGATTTGGGGCAACTTCAAACACTCACGCGAGATCACGGACTCCAGAAACTTCCATTCTCGGTGCGAAAAGCATTTCCAAGCCGACTCTCTTCTCCCTCAAAGGGAAAGAAACCGCAGCAGAGAGGATTTTTCAAGGTAAGTGAGTCCAGCGTGGCAAGAAGGAGGGGAAGCAGTTGTGAGGAGTGGGGGGGGGGAATAGGGTGAATGTTGCAGAGCTCTGCAGTCGCTTGTAAGGGTAAACGACTGCCGTGGTGCAGCAATGTTCATAATTTTAGGACTTGCTCATAAACACTAGGGGTACTGATCGTGTATCTTCGAATGAGCGTTAAGTGAATGCTCATAACTTGGGGATTACCTGTACTACAGAGAAAATGTGTTTCTGGGGTTCCGATAGGTGGCATTGTTTAACTGATGGAACCCAGAGAACAGCTGACCTTGTCAGGTTGAAACAGTTGGGCTGACACTGTGAGAGACAAGTGGCCCCCGCGTGTAGGGGTTTATAGGCCTTGAATTGAACCTAGAAGCAAAATGACAACCAATGCAGCTTGCAAAGAAAAGGCGTTAAATTCTTGTCAATATATTTTTTTCACTAGTTTGCTTCTGGATCAAACTTCGTTGTTTAGTCCTAAACTGTTTTCTTCTAAAAACATAGTCATAGAGCCTGCAAAACTCTAATCCCAAGTAGCAGTCCTGAATGCAGGCTGAGCAAAACCAATTTACAGCTCCAGGATTTTTGTCAGCAAATATTATTTCCCCCAGCTTGATGCCTTGATAGTTTATGAGAAGCTTCATTATTTTGAACTGCACATTTTTGTCCTCCCACAAACCACAATAATCTGCAGACAAACTGTAAATTCAGCAAAAGATGGTGGCATGTTAATATTTATATGAATCTTGGCCATACCGCCCAACTAATTGTCATCCTACTATATAACAACCACATTATAAAGCACTTATTCTGAATCTATTTTACTCACAACTTTCTGTAAAGTTTCAGATCTAAGACTATATTTATTTGGAAGTTTCATAAGACAGGTAGTATTTTATATAACCAGGCTGTAAGCCATTAGTATTTTAAAGAGTTAAAAACAATATCTGGGACTTGAACTTGGGAATCAATTGGCATTTATTTAGAGTATAGCAGTGGTGCATTGAAATCCATGAGTCTACAATGCTATTACAGAGTAGATATTTGGCTGCCTAAGATTGCTAGCTTGTTCAGTTCATGCTTGTATACTATCCACGGTGTACCACAGGGGGAGTTGCTAACAGCATTCTGCAGGAGAGTTGGTGTCATCTGGGGCTTTTCTCCTCCAATTTTGCCTTGCAGTCAGACAGGTCTGGCGCCATTTAGTTCCTTGCTTCTGCCTGAAATGCCATTAGTTTTTTCCCATCAGAGTGGTACCTATTTATCTACTTGTATTTTGCACATTTTTGAACTGTTATGTTGGCAGGAGCTGCGGCTTGTGATTGGAGCTTATTCTGTCATGTGGCACTAGGACTTGAACCACTGGAGTACAGAAAGCCAACTTTCTCCGGTTGGCAAATCCAGCATATTTAAACCATTGATCCACACGCTTCTAATCAATGGCAATTAACTTCACAGTTACGTTAGCCCAAATCCCAAGTTTCATTAAAGTATAAGTAACACAATAAAATAAGCATGCCAATAAATCCATATTCATAGAGCACAACTACAAGGTAACTCAGAAGGAAAACTAGCAAAATAACCTTTTCTGTGCTTGCCTGCAGTTGTTTCTTAAGCACAATGTACAATATCTACATGTAGTTGACAAGTAAATTAACTCTCAAGCATGACATAGGATGCTAAGCTGATTAAAGGTAGCAAGAAAACATGAAACCACTATTCCACAACTACATTACCTCCTTTTAAAAATGAAGATGAATAACAGCTTTTCACACTTCCTACACAACCTCTCTTTTTGAATGCTATTATTGGATTTGGCACTCATAAGCTGCACTCTGAATTTGTAGCTTATCCACCTGTCCACAAGCATCATGAGATGGGCTGTCACCTGAAATTTATCTAGACTGAACTTATAGAAGAAATAATGCACAATTTTCACCTTAATCTCTGGCTCTGTATATTAATCAATATCAACAAATGACCAGAATAGGTGAGAAAATCAAGTTACTTAATTTAATTACAAGAACCCTAAAAATACATAAGTTTACTTGGTATGCTATGATATTCAAAATAGCTTTGTATTTCAACTTCGTGGTATATTTTCTGTCATCCCTGATTTGATTTTGGCTTCCCCATAGCTGTATTTCTATAATGCAGAATACAGTTTGATATAAAAACTGTCCTTTTTTGTATATTCTGAATTTTATTGAATATTTATTGGATATTATCAAAGATAATATGAGTCCTCGTAATATATAATGAGAGTTTGAATAAAATAATCAACAATAAAGTTTGGTGCCTGTTTCATTTCATAAATAAAATAATCTAACAATTAAAAGAGTCGTTGTCCTGTAGCTTCAATTGAGAATGTGTGACTGGCCATATAAATGACTCAGGGGAGTAGGGACTTGAAATTGAATCTTCTTTGTCTAAGTCCAACAACCCTACACTACACTTGCTCTACGTATTAGCTGTGGTAGGCCACTTATAAGAAAAGGGTAAAACTCAGACAGTTGTTAGACTTTCCTTAGAAACTAGGAACACAGTAAAACAGATGAAGATGTCATGAGACTAATGGAAAGTAAAAGTCTTTCATATTGGCATATTGCCTGATCTTTCCTATGGTACATTGATACTATATAGCAATAGCACTTACTCTTATATACTGCTTTATAGTGCTTTAAAGCACTCTATAAACCAGGGGTGTCAAACTTGCGGGCCGGATGCACCATGTGCAGTCCATGCCCATCCACAAAGGCAAAAAACATCACGACACATCACGCGATCGAGTTTGACACCTGTACTCTAAGCAGTTTACAGAGTCCGCATATTGTCCTCAACAATTTCAGTGACCGTGAAAGGATGGAAGGCTGAATCCTCCTTGAGCCGGTCAGGATCAAACTCCTGGCAGTGGGCATAGCATGAACATAATGGGGGGGGGAAAATTTCATGAAAACCAATGCTCACATGGAATCTTCCATGGATTCAATTACCTCAGTATCTTTATCATGCAGAGGAAGTCTAGATATAAAGAGTTACATTCTCAAGGGTTTTTCTTAGCAGTTAACATATTTTTATGTCTCTGAGACCAGGCAGTGAATCTAATATCAAGAGTTAGGTCATATCTATGTTCCTCACCTTGCCGAATGATACCTTTACCTTCTTGGTGAAATTCCAAATAGACAAGCTATTATTGGATTCCTATCTCTGGCTGCTACTCTGGTTGCCAGTAAATAATTCTTAAGTGCTAGCCAGGCTTCCTACCCCACATGATTTTTCATTTCTTTATAAAAAAGAAAGTGTCAGGGTATAAAACAAAGCATCTGTCTCCAGAATTATTATCCCCACGAATTCCTCAAATTCTATGCCTAAAATAGGAGGCTGCAGTGCCTAACACTTAATTTGATGATATGTCTACCTATCCCAGAAATAGGACAAAGATAAGCAGAAATAGAAGGGAAGCTTCTCCTTCAGGAGAAGCTGATCAAGGAAATAAATTGGCATTCCAGAACTCTGTTCTGTGTAACTTTTTATAATTTTATGGCAACAATCCTAGTGTTCCCACAACACAAAAGGGTGGCACATCCCTGAGCTACTCCAGTTATGAATGCAGGAGGTGCACTATAATAGTCATGATACTTTATGCAGAATATATCCTAAATACTCTGGTACTGAACTACAAGTTTAGCTCAGAATGGTACTCTAACCCAAAGCATATTTCATTTGTGTGCATCTACAGTTCATCCCTCAATCATGGTATCATATTTTTTAAATAACCTTAGTTCACCTCACCGATAAGACCATAGGAATTTTCTGCACACAAGGGTTCCATATAAATACTGACAACCCTGGGTTTGTTTCTTCACAGCAGAGTTTTCCAACCTTTCTGGCTTTGCAGAGGGGGGAGAGGGGATGGTTCTGCATGAATGGTGGGCCTGCCCACCCCACTGCTAGTGCAAACGGAGCACATGTGCATGCCCACTACTCATCCACTCCTTCCATGGCCCAGTTCTGACTGACTCAAGGTCCGGCTTAAGGGTTGAGAACCTCTGCTTTACAGCTTCTCTTTTCATTTTAGAATTGAAATTTGCAATTTAATATGCCTCCTTTTATTTGAGCTTATGCATTCAGGACTCTCATCCTCTCAATTCACTCTCTATTTTTTTCCTCACCTCCTTTTTAACTATAAAATCCTATGGAATACTCTAGTTCCAACAAAAGTTTCATTATTCAACTATCTCAGCTAATAATAAATTAAATTAGCTGAATCATGGTGTATACTGAAGAATGAAGGACAATTAAGCGCAATAGCCAAGAGTTATACTCGTCAATATAAGCTTCCATTATAAGCACCTATGTTGATTTTTTTTTTATTATTTAGAAAACACAGACCTATATTAAGGAAAGTAAACAACAAACACTTTTTTTGGTATCAGACCAAGCTTTGTAATAGTCTATATGTAGAGGAATTACAGGTCTTTGGCCCCATATAAAAAAGGTTAAGACACCTGAAGCATATATTTATGGACATGAATCATTTTACCAAAATAACTAAGTAATGTGACTTACTCTCCTTGGATCAAAGAGGGCTAAAAATTATGAAAGAGGTTTTCATCAATATTTATTAAAAGAATAGTAAAATGTGGTAATTAGTCAGTATTAGGAATGCCTTCCAGAAGCATTTTCCTTTTTCTAGTTTTGCTAACCAGAACAAATTCTGATTATTTATTTCTGGTTAATTGCTTTCAACAAACAGAGGAAGCTTCCTTGATGTTCAACAGACTATTGGCATAACACATTTCACATTGTGGCACAAAGTGCATTTTCAGTCTGGAAACAGTTTCATTAATTGAAGGGAAATCATCTAGACAACCACCAAGGGGTGGGTGGGTGGGTGGGGGGGAGAGGGACTAATCCAAATGCTTCCAATATTGAAAGCATCTAACAGTAAATATGGGGGCTGCTTCTTGGCACATTTTCTGTAATTGAGCACAGCTAGAATCAGGAGTCCAGAAACCTTTATAGAAAAGCAGCTGGTGAGAATCTCTATGAATTGAATTATGACTTCGTTAAATATAATTAAATGGATGGTTACCAACCCAGCATAGACAAAATTATTCAACTCAGGACTAAATAATACAAATGTGGCAATCTTATATTTGGCAGTGCTTTCAGGAATTTTTTTCAGTTCAAGTCTGTTGGGAAAAAAACCAAAAAACCGATGAACGCTAGAAGGCAACAAAGAGACACAGAAGGCAACTCTCTGCTGTTCTCTAGCGGTAATCTGACTTTATGCAGCCCAGATTTGCTACCGGTAGTTCCTATTCAGCACCAAGGAGTACGGCTCGCTCTACAAAATGTACAGATAGATAACTTCCTTCACAAAATGTTGGTCCTATTTTGAATCGAGTAGGTGAAGCATTGCATATCTAATAAAGGAGACCATATATTCCATTTGCTCGCTCCCATTCAACAAATGCATTTAAAATTATATTGTTAACCATGGGTCTGGCGACCACATTTTTGAGAACAGCTTCTTGAACGCATGCCATCAACCACTCACAGATACTTTTATTATCAACCAGTACTGCAAATTTATGTGTATGGATTAAAATGGCTGCTTGTGCAGGAGAAAAATGGAGGTAAGGTAACCTTTAAGGGCAACTCTCAGGGTGGTAGCAGGAAAATTGAAGAAAGCAGTGGGGCAAACAACAGTGAGATCGAGGAGGAAGAACGACTCCCCCCCCCCGAAACTTGAACTCAATCCTTCCCACTGTATATACTATATAGCCTATTTTTCTATCAACGTAGAGCTAATATAAGTCACACATTTTAAGCCTCGTAGCCATTCCGATGGAGCTCATTTCTTTCTGCCTGCCGTGATCCCACGGGCCATCTCAAGATGCCTGGTTCTGAGGAAGCGCAATCCAGAATTCGCCACACTGACCTTCCTCCCGGCTTTCCTCCTCCCGCCGTCCCTCCGACTCGCGACTATTTTTAGGCAGCCGAGAAAACAAGCGCTGACCTCTCGGGCGCGGGGAGGCGCCTCTACGCGCGAAAAGGCCGGGCTCTGCCTGGGGCTCCTCGCCGCTGTTGCGGGGGGAACCAGCCGCCGTCCCCTACCAGAGCGGAGGCGGAAGGAGCCTGGCGGGGATCCCGGCTTGGATTCCAACAGAGAAACGCTCCTCCATTAGCTCCCGCGAGCCGCTTCCCAGCAGCCCCACGACGCGTCTTTCGAGGTCGGCGACCACGCTAAGGAGCCACACTCACACGCCTCTGGCCAAGCACGTGCTACGTCCGCCGTCCCGTCCCCCGCGGGCTCCGTTCCCTGTCCCCCCCCATCCCACGCCGTTTGGTTGCATCTCAGGAGGAGAGCAACGTGCGCGTCCACTCACCTTTCCGACGACCGATTATTTAACGCATCTGCTTGGCCCCTCGCTGCGGCTAAGCCGCCGCCGCCGCTGGGCGGTTGTTTTCAGCAGCTTCTGGCCGAGCCACCCGCTGCGGCTGAGGTTTTTAAAAGAACGCTGGGGAAGGAAGGTTCGCCAGGCAGACGCCCGGGGGGACTCCTGCTGTCAGTCATTCCCCAGCACACAGCTTGCAGCTGCTGATTCCAAATTCACGGCAGTCCTGCTGCATGAAGTCATCTGCTGCTCCTCCCCTAGCTTACCGCATTCAGCTTCCACACGCGGAGAGGAGGGGTGGCGAACAGGTTTTCCTTCCCCGTGGAAAGCTGGATGGGTCGAGGATGCGTGTTCCGGGATTTCAAGGTGACGAGAAGTTCGGCGTTTCTCTTGAAGGTTCGCATGTACCAACCGTCCTTCTTGGAAATACGGGGGCTCTTGAAAGGCCAAGAGAAATTCCCGACCTCCCTTGGCTCCGACCCCGATTTAGGAGGCTGAATGGATTCTCCCGCTCACAAGACTAGAACGCCTCTTTTCCCCCTCCCCTATTTTGTCTCAAGCGCCGTCTATGCTGTGCAGAAGGCTTGGCGTTTATATGTGGAGAGGGAGCTCCAGCACTTCAGCCTTCCTTTGGACGGAACAGACTGGAGAGCCATCAAACGAAAACCTGGTTTTTCTTTTGCGTTGCAACGCGGTCTGGGGGGAAAACAAGGCAGGGCACAACCCTTTCCCACTGAAAAGTCTCCTGGAGTCTGTGCAACTCCCCTTTCCTTTCAGCTTCTTATGGCAGGAAATAGTTTGTGTGTATACACACACATATACATATATAAAATACACACTCAAATAACACAAGAAAGATTAATATTCTGTTTTTGTTTTGGCATTTCTTCTCCACTTGCTCACCTGGTTTGAGCCATTTCTTCTGCATATTCTTTCAGCTAATCATCCAGAAAGGATTAGACAATCAGTGGTGACACATCTGCATATTTGCTGTACCTGCTTTCACATTCCAGATGATCTTAAGTGAGGTAGGAAGGATTCTGTTTAGCAAGAGCACCACCTATAGAAGAGGTCATCTTCCTCTTGAGGTGGAAGCATTCTGCTGTCAAAGGGAATAGTAGAATGAATTGTCTATGAGGGTTATTGCTTATTGATCTAAGCAATATTGCTCACTGGTGTCAACTCTTATCAACCAACAGACAGATTTTCTGTAACCCGGTCCTTCAGGTATTCCAATGGTGTATCCACTACTGTTGTCGAACTTGCTGCTGGTAATCTTTTTCTTCTCTTTCCTTCCATCTTTCCCAGCATTAGAACCTTCTCCAGAGTCCTAGATATTTGATAATGTGTTGGAATAATTTAAACCTGGTCATTTGTGTCTTGAGTGAAAATTCTGGGTTGATTTATTCAATGATANTATTTTAATCGGAAACACAGCTGGTAATATTTGGTTTTAATTCGGCTTTTATCGGGGTTTATTTTTTTGTATTTTTGTATTTTTGTATTTTGTATTTTTTGTATTTTGTGTATATTATTTGTTTTTAATATGCTGTGAACCGCCCTGAGTCCTATGGGAGAAGGGCGGTATACAAATTAAAATAATAATAATAATAATATTCAAAATAGCTTTGTATTTCAACTTCGTGGTATATTTTCTGTCATCCCTGATTTGATTTTGGCTTCCCCATAGCTGTATTTCTATAATGCAGAATACAGTTTGATATAAAAACTGTCCTTTTTTGTATATTCTGAATTTTATTGAATATTTATTGGATATTATCAAAGATAATATGAGTCCTCGTAATATATAATGAGAGTTTGAATAAAATAATCAACAATAAAGTTTGGTGCCTGTTTCATTTCATAAATAAAATAATCTAACAATTAAAAGAGTCGTTGTCCTGTAGCTTCAATTGAGAATGTGTGACTGGCCATATAAATGACTCAGGGGAGTAGGGACTTGAAATTGAATCTTCTTTGTCTAAGTCCAACAACCCTACACTACACTTGCTCTACATATTAGCTGTGGTAGGCCACTTATAAGAAAAGGGTAAAACTCAGACACTTGTTAGACTTTCCTTAGAAACTAGGAACACAGCAAAACAGATGAAGATGTCATGAGACTGATGGAAAGTAAAAGTCTTTCATATTGGCATATTGCCTGATCTTTCCTATGGTACACTGATACTATATAGCAATAGCACTTACTCTTATATACCGCTTCATAGTGCTTTAAAGCACTATATAAACCAGAGGTGTCAAACTCGCGGGCCGGATACACCATGTGCAGTCCATGCCCATCCACAAAGGCAAAAAACATCACGACACATCACGCGATCGAGTCTGACACCTGTACTCTAAGCAGTTTACAGAGTCCGCATATTGTCCTCAACAATCTGGGTACTCATTTCAGTGACCGCGAAAGAATGGAAGGCTGAATCCTCCTTGAGCCGGTCAGGATCAAACTCCTGGCAGTGGGCATAGCATGAACATAATGGGGAGGAAATTTCATGAAAACCAATGCTCACATGGAATCTTCCATGGATTCAATTACCTCAGTATCTTTATCATGCAGAGGAAGTCTAGATATAAAGAGTTACATTCTCAAGGGTTTTTCTTAGCAGTTAACATATTTTTATGTCTCTGAGACCAGGCAGTGACTCTAATATCAAGAGTTAGGTCATATCTATGTTCCTCACCTTGCCGAATGCTACCTTTACCTTCTTGGTGAAATTCCAAATAGACAAGCTATTATTGGATTCCTATCTCTGGCTGCTACTCTGGTTGCCAATAAATAATTCTTAAGTGCTGGCCAGGCTTCCTACCCCACATGATTTTTCATTTCTTTTAAAAAAGAAAGTGGCAGGGTATAAAACAAAGCATCTGTCTCCAGAATTATTATCCCCACGAATTCCTCAAATTCTATGCCTAAAATAGGAGGCTGCAGTGCCTAGCACTTAATTTGATGATATGTCTACCTATCCCAGAAATAGGACAAAGATAAGCAGAAATAGAAGGAAAGTTTCTCCTTCAGGAGAAACTGATCAAGGAAATAAATTGGCATTCCAGAACTCTGTTCTGTGTAACTTTTTATAATTTTATGGCAACAATCCTAGTGTTCCCACAACACGAAAGGGTGGCACATCCCTGAGCTACTCCAGTTATGAATGCAGGAGGTGCACTGTAATAGTCATACTTTATGCAGAATATATCCTAAATACTCTGGTACTGAACTACAAGTTTAGCTCAGAATGGTACTCTAACCCAAAGCATATTTCATTTGTGTGCATCTACAGTTCATCCCTCAATCATGGTATCATATTTTTTAAATAACCTTAGCTCACCTCACCGATAAGACCATAGGAATTTTCTGCACACAAGGGTTCCATATAAATACTGACAACCCTGGGTTTGTTTCTTCACAGCAGAGTTTTCCAACCTTTCTGGCTTTTTGGCTTTGCAGAGGGGGGAGAGGGGATGGTTCTGCATGAATGGTGGCCCTGCCCACCCCACTGCTAGTGCAAACGGAGCACATGTGCATGCCCACTACTCATCCACTCCTTCCATGGCCCAGTTCTGACTGACTCAAGGTCCGGCTTAAGGGTTGAGAACCTCTGCTTTACAGCTTCTCTTTTCATTTTAGAATTGAAATTTGCAATTTAATATGCCTCCTTTTATTTGAGCTTATGCATTCACAACTCTCATCCTCTGAATTCACTCTCTATTTTTTCCTCACCTCCTTTTTAACTATAAAATCCTACGGAACACTCTAGTTCCAACAAAAGTTTCATTATTCAACTATCTCAGCTAATAATAAATTAGATTAGCTGAATCATGGTGTATACTGAAGAATGAAGGACAATTAAGCGCAATAGCCAAGAGTTATACTCATCAATATAAGCTTCCATTATAAGCGCCTATGTTGATTTTTTTTTAATTATTTAGAAAACACAGACCTATATTAAAGAAAGTAAACAACAAACACTTTTTTTGGTATCAGACCAAGCTTTGTAATAGTCTATATGAAGAGGAATTACAGGTCTTTGGCCCCATATAAAGAAGGTTAAGACACCTGAAGCATATATTTATGGATATGAATCATTTTACCAAAATAACTAAGTAATGTGACTTACTCTCCTTGGATCAAAGAGGGCTAAAAATTATGAAAGAGGGTTTCATCAATATTTATTAAAAGAATAGTAAAATGTGGTAATTAGTCAGTATTAGGAATGCCTTCCAGAAGCATTTTCCTTTTTCTAGTTTTGCTAACCAGAACAAATTCTGATTATTTATTTCTGGTTAATTGCTTTCAACAAACAGAGGAAGCTTCCTTGATGTTCAACAGACTATTGGCATAACACATTTCACATTGTGGCACAAAGTGCATTTTCAGTCTGGAAACAGTTTCATTAATTGAAGGGAAATCATCTAGACAACCACCAAGGGGTGGGTGGGTGGGTGGGGGAGAGGGACTAATCCAAATGCTTCCAATATTGAAAGCATCTAACAGTAAATATGGGGGCTGCTTCTTGGCACATTTTCTGTAATTGAGCACAGCTAGAATCAGGAGTCCAGAAACCTTTATAGAAAAGCAGCTGGTGAGAATCTCTATGAATTGAATTATGACTTCGTTAAATATAATTAAATGGATGGTTACCAACCCAGCGTAGACAAAATTATTCAACTCAGGACTAAATAATACAAATGTGGCAATCTTATATTTGGCAGTGCTTTCAGGAATTTTTTTCAGTTCAAGTCTGTTGGGAAAAAAACCAAAAAACCGATGAACGCTAGAAGGCAACAAAGAGACACAGAAGGCAACTCTCTGCTGTTCTCTAGCGGTAATCTGACTTTATGCAGCCCAGATTTGCTACCGGTAGTTCCTATTCAGCACCAAGAAGTACGGCTCGCTCTACAAAATGTACAGATAGATAACTTCCTTCACAAAATGTTGGTCCTATTTTGAATCGAGTAGGTGAAGCACTGCATATCTAATAAAGGAGACCATATATTCCATTTGCTCGCTCCCATTCAACAAATGCATTTAAAATTATATTGTTAACCATGGGTCTGGCGACCACATTTTTGAGAACAGCTTCTTGAACGCATGCCATCAACCACTCACAGATACTTTTATTATCAACCAGTACTGCAAATTTATGTGTATGAATTAAAATGGCTGCTTGTGCAGGAGAAAAATGGAGGTAAGGTAACCTTTAAGGGCAACTCTCAGGGTGGTAGCAGGAAAATTGAAGAAAGCAGTGGGGCAGACAACAGTGAGATCGAGGAGGAAGAACGACTCCCCCCCCCCGAAACTTGAACTCAATCCTTCCCACTGTATATACTATATAGCCTATTTTTCTATCAACGTAGAGCTAATATAAGTCACACATTTTAAGCCTCGTAGCCATTCCGATGGAGCTCATTTCTTTCTGCCTGCCGTGATCCCACGGGCCATCTCAAGATGCCTGGTTCTGAGGAAGCGCAATCCAGAATTCGCCACACTGACCTTCCTCCCGGCTTTCCTCCTCCCGCCGTCCCTCCGACTCGCGACTATTTTTAGGCAGCCGAGAAAACAAGCGCTGACCCCTCGGGCGCGGGGAGGCGCCTCTACGCGCGAAAAGGCCGGGCTCTGCCTGGGGCTCCTCGCCGCTGTTGCGGGGGGAACCAGCCGCCGTCCCCTACCAGAGCGGAGGCGGAAGGAGCCTGGCGGGGATCCCGGCTTGGATTCCAACAGAGAAACGCTCCTCCATTAGCTCCCGCGAGCCGCTTCCCAGCAGCCCCACGACGCGTCTTTCGAGCTCGGCGACCACGCTAAGGAGCCACACTCACACGCCTCTGGCCAAGCACGTGCTACGTCCGCGGTCCCGTCCCCCGCGGGCTCCGTTCCCTGTCCCCCCCCCATCCCACGCCGTTTGGTTGCATCTCAGGAGGAGAGCAACGTGCGCGTCCACTCACCTTTCCGACGACCGATTATTTAACGCATCTGCTTGGCCCCTCGCTGCGGCTAACTCGCCGCCGCCGCCGCCGCCGCTGGGCGGTTGTTTTCAGCAGCTTCTGGCCGAGCCACCCGCTGCGGCTGAGGTTTTTAAAAGAACGCTGGGGAAGGAAGGTTCGCCAGGCAAACGCCCGGGGGGACTCCTGCTGTCAGTCATTCCCCAGCATACAACTTGCAGCTGCTGATTCCAAATTCACGGCAGTCCTGCTGCATGAAGTCATCTGCTGCTCCTCCCCTAGCTTACCGCATTCAGCTTCCACACGCGGAGGGGAGGGGTGGCGAACAGGTTTTCCTTCCCCGTGGAAAGCTGGATGGGTCGAGGATGCGTGTTCCGGGATTTCAAAGTGACGAGAAGTTCGGCGTTTCTCTTGAAGGTTCGCATGTACCAACCGTCCTTCTTGGAAATACGGGGGCTCTTGAAAGGCCAAGAGAAATTCCCGACCTCCCTTGGCTCCGACCCCGATTTAGGAGGCTGAATGGATTCTCCCGCTCACAAGACTAGAACGCCTCTTTTCCCCCTCCCCTATTTTGTCTCAAGCGCCGTCTATGCTGTGCAGAAGGCTTGGCGTTTATATGTGGAGAGGGAGCTCCAGCACTTCAGCCTTCCTTTGGACGGAACAGGCTGGAGAGCCATCAAACGAAAACCTGGTTTTTCTTTTGCGTTGCAACGCGGTCTGGGGGGAAAACAAGGCAGGGCACAACCCTTTCCCACTGAAAAGTCTCCTGGAGTCTGTGCAACTCCCCTTTCCTTTCAGCTTCTTTATGGCAGGAAATAGTTTGTGTGTATACACACACATATACATATATAAAATGCACACTCAAATATACAAGAAAAATTAATATTCTGTTTTTGTTTTGGCATTTCTTCTCCACTTGCTCACCTGGTTTGAGCCATTTCTTCTGCATATTCTTTCAGCTAATCATCCAGAAAGGATTAGACAATCAGTGGTGACACATCTGCATATTTGCTGTACCTGCTTTCACATTCCAGATGATCTTAAGTGAGGTAGGAAGGGTTCTGTTTAGCAAGAGCACCACCTATAGAAGAGGTCATCTTCCTCTTGAGGTGGAAGCATTCTGCTGTCAAAGGGAATAGTAGAATGAATTGTCTATGAGGGTTATTGCTTATTGATCTAAGCAATATTGCTCACTGGTGTCAACTCTTATCAACCAACAGACAGATTTTCTCCATGATGATCTCTCTGTAACCTGGTCCTTCAGGTATTCCAATGGTGTATCCACTACTGTTGTCGAACTTGCTGCTGGTAATCTTTTTCTTCTCTTTCCTTCCATCTTTCCCAGCATTAGAACCTTCTCCAGAGTCCTAGATATTTGATAATGTGTTGGAATAATTTAAACCTGGTCATTTGTGTCTTGAGTGAAAATTCTGGGTTGATTTATTCAATGATACATTTGTTTGTTTTCTTGGCTGCTCAGGGTAGTTTCAGGACTTTTTTTCCAACTCCAATATTCAAAAATGCTTAAAATTCAATAAAGTTCTTTTTATTCTACTTCTTTAAAGTCCAACTTTCACTTCCATAGAATATCGCACAGCATACCACTACTTGTACAATTTTGATCTTTCTAAGTATAGATACCTCACAGCATCTGAATCTTTTTTAAGATCTTCATGGCTGGTCTGCCAAGTGCTCTAGTCTGCAGTGTTTCTAAATTGCTTAATCTTTTACAGTTGATGGCTAATCATAAAAGTCAGAAGTTGTCTACTAATTCAGTATCATCTTCGTCAAATGATGGAGTTACACTTTCCTTATTTGAGCTCTCAAATTAAGAGTCAAACTGTTATAATATGTCATGTCCTAATATTGTAAGTTCCATGACTGAGACGGGGAGCTATTTTCCACCACAATTGGTAACAATATTATGGTCACTAATTAATATGGTCACATGATGTCTTGCTTTTTGACTGCATTGCTTAGTGACCAAAAGTTTGGTCCCAGTTGTGGTTGTAAGTCAAAGACTACCAGTATATGGTTTTACACATGACTATCAGAAGGCAGTGTATTAGCAACTTCATCTTCACTGGTATTCATCAAGTACACACAGCTGTGATAGATAATATTAGATATTATGTGGTTTAAATCCCTTTACTAAGAATTGAATTCTTAGGCTGTGTTTTATACTGTGTCCCTGTTGTGTCCTTACTTTTATTGGATGATAATGGTAGAGCAAGGGGGTAGAGCAAGTTTTGCTTAAGGGACAGCATAAAGTTTTGAGTGATGAAAGATGCTGGTTATCTCCAGCATCTGGAGATGGTCCTGGACTGGTTACCTGCATCATGGTCCTGGTTACCTGCAGGATTGCCTCTCTTCTAGGGTTGCTGTGAGGATCTACCTGCTTCAGCTTCCTCCATTAAACAATGCCACTTGGTGGAACCTCAGAGATGTGTCTTATATGTCATGATACCTGCTTAATGGGAATTTTCCCTTGAGATTTGAAGAGTCTTGGTCTTCCTGCCTTCTGGAAAGATCTGGCTCTTCCCGGAGGTAAGGATGTTAGATGAGCCTGATACAGGTGTGGTTTATGTTGTAAATCTTCATTATTGTATTAATTTTTTTTGTAAGTAGAGTTTTTATTATATTGTTTTGTAGATTGTAGTTAGCTACCCAGGGGTTGTATGTAGGATGGACAGCTATATAAATTATCTCTCTAAAGAAATTACCACTGTCATGGAATACTGATCCAGGTAGGACACAAAATTTTGATTGATGAAAGGAGCTGGTTATTTCCTTTAAATCCCTGCATAGCACAGGGCCTGGTTATTTGTGGGCCATGCAGGAATTTAACCAAGCCCATGAGTCCTAAAGGCAGACCCATGACAACCTGGTGCCCCCAATTCTCAGCTCATGCAAGTGTTCCATAAGATACCAAAATTGATCATAGTGTATACTAAGAAGTCTAATAGTACCAATCCCCCTATCTAGGCCCATGCAAATATAATTCATCACTGTGCCCAGTGATGTCTCTGCCTGATTTCCGCATACACCATGCTATTATTCTTTTTATCTGTCACCCCAACAGTCTTTCTTAGAAAAGGAAGGTTGGAGACCAGACTGAAGTTCAGAAACTATCAGATCCACAAAAAGGCCTCTTTAGCTGATTTTGAACTTTTATCTTCCTTAGTTCCAGTGCATTAACCCATCCTTTGGGTTACAGTGACTGTCTCCCTTATGAGTATTTGGTCGTATTGCCACCATGTAGACTCATATATGAACTGTAATTAGTATTTGCTCATATCCACTTTTGATTTTTTATCACACTTGCTTCAGTTACTTCATGTGGACATCTTTCTAGAAATTGAGAAGTGGAACTGAGAAGGTTTAAATAGAGACATGGTGCTATTTGGAATATGTAGCTGCTATTTGGAGAAGAAGCAAAGTTGAGGATTCTTAGATAATGAGAAATTTCTGTTAATCAAAGAAATAGGCAATATGGTATGACTGAATGATGGAAGACATAAAGGTTGCAACTTGAAAGGAGCATTCTTCTAGAAAAAGGCTTGAAGCTCTTCAGCAACTGAATGGTTGAAGAGAAAGACTATGAACAACAGAAGAGACAGCAACCAGTCTCTCTCATTATCTAATTTTAAAACCCTAGAAAGAGAGAGAGAGAGAGAGAGAGAGAGAGAGAGAGAGAGAGAGAGAGAGAGAGAGAGAGAGAGAGAGAGAGCAAACAGACCCCAAACCTATTTAGTTAAAGGTTAAGAAAATGTTCCCATGCCAAGTGAAAGAGGGTAATTAAAATAGGTACTTTGTTAATATACTGGGGAGAGTGAAAGTAGATAGGATGTATACAAAAGCAGTTGAAGAAAAATAATAGTCAAGAAATATGGAATCTTTAAGATATGAGAAGAATAACTTAAGAAAATTAAAGGAGGATTTTTGTAATATAAACTTGCTGTAAATAATAATTCATGTAGCATTGAATAGTTGAAGGAATAAATCTTATTTCTTTTCTCTTCTCTTGGAATTCTTAAGCTTATAAATATTCTGGGTTTTTTTGCCATCTCCAAAACATTTGATGTGAAGACATGCAGTTTGGTCAGACATACAGAAAATGTAAATATAGTGGACTACAATTAATCGTTCACGTTTGTATAAATATTACCTTACATTATACTTTCCCTTAAAAATTGAGCAATTTAGTGGTATTTTCAAGGTAGATTGCTTTATTTGCATTTGTTTTATTCTGTGAACTAATGACCCTTCTAATTCTAATATTCTATACATATAAATGGAAAACTTTATGTAGTGGTGAATTCTCAAAATCCTCAGCCAACTATCCTATTCTGTCCAACATGTGGACATTGTTAGTGGAGTAACATTTCCCAGTATTTACTAGTGTTGATGGCTCTATTCTGTCTCCAGGATCAGAAATAGTGTAAACTGTATCTCAGAATTAATTTCAATTGCTAGGCTGCTAGACTGTAAATCAGTCTAAATACCTGAGGTTAGATTTTGCTTTTTCTGGTTGCCTAGAGCTTACAATAGAATTTCCAAACTCCCATCGCGCCGCTAACATGGGTAGCACTAAGTTGAAGAAGAATAGCCCAGAGTAATGTTATTTTTGATGCAGGACTAATGTGTTTCTTTAACATGTTCAAGTAGTTGTCTCTCTGCATAAAATAATTACACCCCTAGAATAAGACACAGGTTAGTATTATAACTACCTGATATACGGTAGTCAGCATAAGTGTGTATTTTCCATGTTGCTACATCATACAGCTTTCAATATGGATCAACATGCCATTCCTGAACTAAAATAAGTTCAATCTTTTTCTAATAGATTTTATCCTATTATATCATCTGAAGAGAATAGTCCGTGTCTCCTATCGTCATACACTATATTTTGTGTTTTCTGCCTTTTCTTCTTCTCTTTACTACCACACCTATAGTATGATTTTGATTATAAATGTCAGTGTTCCTTCCAACATGACTTTATACAACTATTTTTAATTGCTTGCAAAAATAGCAACTGTATATGCTATGCATATTCCGCATTTTGTGTTCTAGTAATTCTCATGATGGGGCTTAAAGCATCCAAACAATGAAAGAAAAGGTATTCTGGAAATACAAGCTCATAAAATAGAATTTCACATGAGATTTTATTTTCAACCAGTTATGTCTTCAGAGGTTTGGAAGGCCTGAAGACAAAAAGGAGAACATTGGTGCCTTAATTCTTTTAATATCTGCTCTCAGGAAAGGAAGTCTGAACATTTTGATCTTGTTCATTCCAACGACATAATTATGTCACCAGCTGCGTCTCTTTTATATCCCTGGCAAAGAAAATAGAGAAAGTTTACCTATTGTGTTGCAGAGTCATTGCTAGTTGAAATAGACTTTACTGAATCACATGATACCATAGAATTGCTACTGGGAATAACCATTTGCAACCACGTTAGAGTTCTTAAAAGGCCCAAAGAGTGAAACCTGCTATTTTAGTGGCTATTTTTAGAACTACACGTTACCACTTTATTATTGGATCAATATACAAAATGAGTTCCTGACAAAAAGGTTTTATGAATTTCCTCTATTTACTGCTGAAGCAGACCTGGAAGGGCCATTCAATAAAAATGAATGTTTATATGTGTGTGAGTAAGAAAGAGGGAAGAAAAAAGTGGCAGAAATAATAGTTGTGTGTTTTCAAATGTTTCTTGAGGACTTCATAACATCTATAAACGAAATATGTCAAATCTGGTGAATAACAAAACTCCTATGAAAACCAAAGTTATATGAATGCAACTTTTCCACTGGTGATACATATAGCACACTAGTTCCATTGAGTAAAGATAAAAACAAGGAGCAACTGTGTTTCGAATGGTAGGTGGAGAAGTGAAATGGAAGAAGAGCTTTTAGCCAGCCTTTCATTGGTGCTGTAGTTAAAAGGTGGAATCAGCTCAGGAACATCAAGCCACACAAACACACTTAAACACACTTTTTGAAGTTATTCATCTAGTATATGATTGTTTTTAATGATCTAATTTCAAACATTGTTTTGAAAGAGAGTTTTCTCCATATTTTATTTCATATTTTCAGCTTCCTCTTGTTACAGGATCCGTCTAAAATACAAAAACAAAATGACTGCCATAGTAAACAAATAAGGTCAAAGGTTGGCACCTTTGACCTTATTTGTTTACTATGGCAGTCATTTTGTTTTTGTTTCAAAACAATGTTTGAAACTAAGCTGCATGGAGCACAGCAACAGAAACTACAGCTTTAGTTGAACCTGGAATGAACCAATCCAATTTATTTCTGAGCTTGAAGGTGTGATAGATTGGATTAAATGAATAGGCTGAATTTGTTCTGATGTACTTTCTGAAATATTAACTATATGTTAGTTGGTTAACCTTCTATGATATATGCAAACAGTCTGTTTCCAAAACATTATGCTTTCCTCACAGAATGGGCTGTTCTGATCTCTTTGGAAATGGTTCATCCATTTTTAGAAAATGTTTCTGGTAAGAGCTAATTTGTGTAATCAAGAACAAAGTGGAGAACATCTGACAATCTTTACATGAAAAAGACTGATGAACTGATTATGGTCTATTGGTGGATCACTCAAACTTGGCATCTTACAGGAACATGCTAGGCAGATTATTGATATTGTCTGATATGTATGTATTTATCAAATTTGTATTGAGAAGTTTGTGTAAGATGGTTTCCTTACATGCTGATGGCAAAGATGGAAGCTTCAAAACCAACAATTGTCATACTATGAGAATGAAGGCAAGGAATTTTTTCAGTGATAATTGATGAAACAATAGTTCATGGAATATCATAAACCTTCATCTGTGAAAAAAAATCATAGGTGGAAAACTCATGATTACAACGTAGATTTGAAGTATCTTTAGACATTCTAGATCAGTGTTTCTCAACCTTAGCAATTTGAAGTGGTGTGGACTTCAACTCCCAGAATTACCCAGCCAGCATATCTGTTCTAGGTAATTTATCTGGTGTTCTATCTCAGTGGTACATTATTTTATAAAAGTCCTCTTTAAGAGTATAACATAGTATAAAGTTCAGTCTTTTCAACCATGTATTTTCCTACTGTATATTATAACTAAAAATTTTAGCCTACTTTATCATACATTCTTTCACTTCTTCTTTTGTTTCAAATTTCAATAAAAAATTACAGTGAGCCCTCCACTTACGACTACAATTGAGCCCAAAATTTATGTTGCTAAGTGAGAAATTTGTTTTGTTTTGTTCCATTTTACGACCTTTCTCTGCACTTATTAAAAGCAGCATGTTGAGTGAATCTGGCTTCCCCATTGACTTTGCTTGTCAGAAGGTCACAAAAGGGGATCACATGACTCTGGGACACGGCAACCGTCATAAATGTGAGTCAGTTGTCAAACACCCAAATATAAATCACACGACCATGGGGAGGCTACAACGGTCATAGGTGTAAAAAATGATCATGTCACTTTTTTCAGTGCTGTTGTAACTTGGAACAGTCACTAAACGAATTGTTGTAAGTCGACTACCTGTATACATTTTAGTGATCACATGTTCATCATTTGGACATAATTTCATTTCAAAGTCAGACTTACAATATTTGGAACTTTTTTGCTTTCAAATCAAGCTTCTAATTTTCTCACTGATTCATATGTGTCTAGCAGAACCATGCAGAAACTGTTTAAGCACTGTGCATAAAAGCATAAAACAGCTTTCAGAGCTCTATTTTTCTCTCTGTATTTTCTGCACAATGTGTTTATTGTTTCTCCAGTGACAATATAATGAATGACCAGACAGTTCATGCATTGTCTAGAGCATTGTTGCTCCAGGGAGTACCAATACAAATGATGTGTACCAAAATATATGTTTTACATTATTGGTTCATTGTGGCAAACCTCATTAAAATTGTGGATTGACATTTAAAATACAGCAACAGGCACAAAAGGTCACTAGCGTTGTGCAGATTTAACAGGATGGTTTCACCAAAGAATGTTGTGAATTTGATAACATCTTTAAGAATGGTATAGGTAGAGGAACATGGTTTTATATTATTTTTAATACAAAGTGGGTCTGTAAAGTTCATTAATGACAAATGGTTATGCTGCAAGATCCAAGAGATACCCATGAAACTTTGCAACACAGGATTCTGGGGACATTTTCTTTGTGCACAGGTTTAGAACTATAGAATAGGGGAGGACTGTATAGATCGGTGTTTCTGAATCTTAATCATTTTAAGATGTGTGGATTTCAACTTCCAGAACTCCTAATGCTGGCTGGAGTATTCTGGGAGTCAACACATCTTAAAATGACTAAGGTTGGGAAAAACTAATTTAGATCATCTAGTCTTGCCATCTTGGTAGCCCTCCCATGAACAACCAATTTGTCATTTTATTTTTTTGAATGGTAGAACTGGATACCCATGTATGGAAAATGCAATAGGCAGCTAGAAATTAAATGACTACACTATTTATTACAGAAATATAAGTATACATGGAATAATTGAATAGGATAGGCCTGTGGTGGCGAACCTCTGGCACGCGTGCCACAGGTGGCACGTAGAGCCCTCTCTGTGGGCACGCGTGCTGTCGCCCGAGTCCTAGGCCTTCAGCTGGGTTTTATAAAACCTTTTCGCTTTAGGCCTCCGCCACCGTGTGCAAAAAAAAAAAAAAAATGTTCAATCAATTTCAACTTCTACTGGGGAAAAAAATATCTCGCAAAGTTGGAATTGATTGATTGAACTTTTTAGTCCCACCCAGTCTGCCGTTATCACTGCAGATACGCCCACCCAATGGGCCACACCCACCCAATGGGCCACACCCACCCAATGGGCCATGCCCACCTGGCACCCGACAATACATAAGTAGGTTTTGAGTTGCAGTTTGGGCACTCAGTCTCTAAAAGGTTCGTCATCACTGGGGTAGGCCATTCTTTAATTATAGAAGGAATTGGAATGGAAAAAGAAAAGAGAGAACGGATGGTGAAAAAAAGAAAACAAATACTTTTTTTTATGGATAGACAAATGGTCAAAGAAAGCAGAAAGAAAGCATATATTAATGCCCTTATTGGACAGTCAAGTACATCAAGTAGTGATTGCAGCCATTTTTATGGATAATAATTTACCCAAGATGATCAAAATGAAATAAGGTTAAGAAGAATCTCTCCAAAGTAAGTGAATGGGTAACAATTTTTTGAATAGTAGTGATAAAATAAATGTCAATGTGAGACAGCTGTGAAAAAGCAATCTGGAATTGTTAAATGCTTTTTTTGCAGAATTATAATAGAAATTATAGTCAAAGATGGGTGTTATCAAGCTACAAAAACTGCAAAAAAGAGAAGCCAAAAGAATAGAAAAAATTGATTTTTTTCATATGAATGGAGAAAGTATTGTAATTTAGCATATTTCTTAAAATCTATAAGATAGAAAATAATAATTATTTATTTGTCCTTCCCTATACAAAATGCATTTATTTTTCAATACTTTGGAAGATTCTTGTTTCTACATGTAGGCAGCCATGAAGGGAACATGTCAAAAAAGTCAGGATGGTAGTTGCATCTGTGGGAATGGAGCCCTTTCTATTTTGCAGGTGTTCTGAGCATGATACATACATACAAAAAAAAAAAAAAAGGGCAGAATTAAAATCCCACAGTCATACCTGTTATATTTTGAGCATCCCCTCTCCCTACTAGAACATGCCTCCATAATTATGGACTTGTAAGAATAATGCAATGAAGCAAATTGCATACTGTGGAATCTTTGGTGCCCTCTGAGCTGGATTGTTTGCTTGCAGATGTATCATTACCCAACTAGGTGACATCATCAGTGCTAGAAGGGAGTAATATTTGCTCTCATTATTTTACCCTGCCAGTTTTGGTGGCAGTGTGATTTTTCTCCTTGATAATTCCTTGATTAGGATACTGTTTCTGCTTAATTGTTTGTATGGGGTTAATCCCTGCTTATTTGGGTGTTGGCTACTGGAGCAGATGTGTTCTTGTCTTTTAGTTTCTTTTCTAGCTGTAGTCCAGAAAAATTGCAAGTCTGATTTGAGTTAGGTTTATTAAGAATAAGGAAAATGCTCCCTTTCTCGTTGGTGAAAATCAAAATGGTTTTGCAGCATAGATTTAAAAGCAATTTTGTCTTTTTCTTTTAGTTCTGATTTTTTTAAAAACCTATAAAATATTTTGTTGAGCTCATTTTTTATTCCTTGAGAAGAAGTTTTATTTGAAGATATTCAAAGACTGCCGCCCTGTGGTGAAGTGTTGTCTTTAAAATAGGGATGCTTACATTATGTCATATTTTACGAAGACAAAGAAATGTTGCTGTGAGAAATTGCCTTGTTGAGCTGATCTGAGAACTAGGGACACAAAGGTATCTTTTGAAATAGATTGTTCTTATTTAAAGCTTGTATACATTGTGGAGTATTATACACAATCCTACTGTGCTTAATACCTAAAGTACAAAGGAAAGAAACTCTGTTTATATGTAATACTGTTTATTTGGTTGATGACCTGCAGGATTTAAAAAAAAATAAAACACAAAAATAAAATCAAGTAGATAAGATAAAATGCTAGCACAAGAAAGATAAAATAAGAAATAAAAATGTAACATACGCTACTATAAGGATAGGTTTATTACATGTGCAAGTATACATCTAGAATAATAGAATCTATGAAGTAAAAATATATGATACCTAAAACAAGATAGCTAACATGAACTAAACTTGAAGTAGCTATTTCTGTGGCCAGTTATATTGGCAAGATTTTCATCACGGCAACACAGAATTTAGCTATTGCTCAAGTAGTGAAGGGTTTCAAGTTTTCTGGAAAATGGTTCTCATAGTAACTGTCTGACCTTCCTGAAAATTTACATATTAGGAGCACTATATACGCAGAGATGATATCCTTGTAGAAGATTGCTGATACGTTCTTCCATTTCAATGTAACATTGATGTAGTTATAGTATATATTAATAATAGCAGTAATTCACCTAGAAGACTAATACTAATACTGTGAAGAGGAGAAATACTTAATTACTGACACAATGACTAGAGATTCTTAGCCACTATTACACGCTAGAGAATAGAGCATTCAGTTTGATTCAGGTTTTTCGCTTACAAAATGTAACATCTTTTTTGTCTGTGCAGAGTTTATATGTTTTCTTGCACTCAGAACTAATGCCAATTTATTGTTGCTTTCAAAATTTGGTAAAACATTGTTACATATTTTATAACATAAACTATTAGGCATTTCTTAGCTGATACTGGATATAGTATTCCACCAAATAAGATACAGATGATAAGATAAGAATGTACAGATGTAAAAGTCATGAAATATAAAAACCCCCACTGCTTGACTGCAGCTCCAGCTCTTGACAGCCTCTTGACATGAGAAGCTAAATTGAAATAGATCATTCTGAATTTTGGTTTTCCAGGAAAAAAAAAACCCCAAAAGGATCCTGGTGGCAGGGAACTGCTAGAATAACAAATCTTGACCAGAAATAGAACTGGCACATGTGGAACCTAGATTCCATCAGGATCAGCTAGGTTTCTAAACATAGTTTGCATTTGAAATGCAGCAAGATGCTCTGAAATACAACAAGGTACTCTTAGAAATCTTGACTGAATAATATCTAAGGGTTTTCATTATATGCACATGTACCTGAGAACTGTTTTAACATCTGGGAGATGGATTTGGCTTTAGAGTTTCATGATATAGTCTTTCTTCCTTTAGCATGAAAGAAGCCTATCATGACCTTAGCAATGTTGTTGCTATTGTCTGTCATAGATTTAATTTGCTTGCACCAGATTAGTTTTCAATATGTGAAGAATAAAAACTAGTCTATATTATTATTGCCATTATTGTCATCTGTCATTGATGTTTGTGGCATCTAAGTCCTTTTGAGAAAACAATAGTTTTGGGACTTCTGGGGCTTCCTTCTTATAGTGAATTGAAGATGACTCTGTGAAAGCAGAGCTGATGACTGCAACAAAGACCAAGGAACTTCTCTGGATAAGGAAAGAGCAAATCACCCACTTGTGCTTCAGACGATTGCTTCTCATGAGGAGACCATAGAACAGCAATTTTGTCTGGGTCTGACTAATAGGAGACAACAGAGTTAGCCACCTTGCTTGCAACTACCGTGGAGACTATTAAAAGACACTAAATTGATGAACTTCACTTTCTAATCACTTTTAAAAATTGCTCATTAGCTATTTCTAAGCTATTAGAGAACTTTAGAAGGACAAGTTTGAAAATACCAGGTAAGTCTGTCTTTAATCCTGAATGAAGGACCTTTTTAATTATAAACTTAAGAATTTAAAAAATCTGTAATAAACAGCAAAAAAGCTAAACAGGATTTTCATCTTAGAACGTTATTAATGTACAAAGGGTCTAGATAAAATTGGTATATTGACACTTTTACAATAAAATTTGGAATTAACTATAAAGAACAAACAGCTTCTCATGGAAAATAGATTATGTTTTGTTCTTTACAAGACATAATAAATATTAGGAATTTCATGATTTCAAAAATTGGACAATAGAGGGGACTAAAGATTTTAAGTAGAGGTTGCAAAAGGTTATTAAATAAAAATACCGAAGAGTTTGAAGAATGGAATCACAAAATAGTAACCACAATATCAACAGTGTCAGTAACGATACCTGTTTCTATGCCCAAAATATGCTATTGAAGAAATAACAGCTATAGAACAAATTTTATCTGACAAGATGGATATAGTATCAAAAGTGAATTCACAACTGATGTGCAAAAGAATGACTTGGCAAAGATGTTCCAATGGATCTACAAAAGAAATTGACTGAGGTTTTAAAATGTAAAAGGGAAATAAAATGACAAACCAAGAAAGTAACTAAGATAATTTTTTCTGTTGCATTTACCAAGAAGCTTGTTAAAGCATTGAAAAACCCTATGCAATGGGACAAAAAAAATGAAGACAAATCAAATCCTCTGACAATATTTGAATGAACCAAAGATTAAGAATATTAGAAGTAAAAGGAAGAGATATAAAGTTGTTTTATTTGATCAAGGTTGCAATATATGTTATTACATCTGGCACCCCTTTGTGGACTTTCTGTTGAATAGCAGGACTAAAAATATGTTTTATGGATTTGATTACAGATAAAGGAATGGGATATGGAATGAAGAGATAAAAGTTTGTAACTTCAGAAGGTTACTAAGAGTCACTAAATTTGTTTATAGTTGTGATGAAAACAAAGTCATTTTTATATATTTCTTTTCTCTTTATTATATTCCTTTCTTTTTTCTTGCACATTTTACTCTTTCCTTTAAGTTTAGTTGTGTTAGGTTTTAGTATTATAACTAAAATTCTTAATAAAATTATATATAACCAAAAAAAAAGGAGAAAACCAGTTTTAGAATATTTTTGTGATTGTTTCCTCCTTATTAAGGCCAACTTATAAAGGCCTACTTAGACTTTTTCTAAGGTCACCCTGAATTTAAGAAAATAATGGCTGCATTATCAGCCTAGACAAGCACAGCTGGGTTTACTGCTAAGAAAAGCAGAATGCAGCTCTGTTTTTTGAACCGAGAAATCAGCAGAAGAGAGGCTGCTACATCTAACCTGTGTAACTGTGTTCACATGTAATATTTTTATTAAGAAAAGCAATCTCCAATCTATGAAGGAATGAAACAACTTCTACCAGAATCTTCTCTAAAAAAAATCAATAAAGGTGATTCATAAAGAGCTGTGGTATGTGAGCGCATATCTCTTTGCTAGGAATTGTGTAAGTAGTGTGAGCAGATGGATCCATAGTTGACCTGCCCTTCCTAAAGACCTTTTCCTTGACACCTGCTGTAGTCTGCAACATAATTGTTTTTAGTTTGTTCCGAGCTGTTTCACATCTTCCTGACATCTATCTTAAATCTATTTTCCATTCATTCTGTTGGATATTAATATTAATATCCAATACTTTTTTTCAGAAAGGACTTGTAGTCTCTCATCCTGTAGTTCTAATTCCAGTCTAACTTATTTCTTTCCATGTCTTTTGTTTTCTAAAGAGCCTCTCTTTATACTACCGAAATTTGGCTTGTATCACATTCATAATTTCTCATCACGCTTGAGCTTTCACCAATTTTCTCAAGGTTTCATAATAAACAGTTAAAACAGGCATGCACTGATTTATCCCCTTTTCATGTACATGTATGAATGGATTTACCTTTAAATTATGTATTTGAACTAAGCAGATCTTTTGCTAACCAATTTTAGTTTAGATCATTTCTAAACAAATGCTCACCAGCCATTATTGTCATTAATTTTGGAGTCTCCTAATTCAGGGGTATCAAACTGCTGCCCATGGGCCGGATGCATCATGCTGAAACTGCGTCCACCCCATTGCCGGCAATGGAAAAAAAGTTGCGATACATTGTGACACGTCAGGTGACATTGCGAGTTTGACACCCCTGTCCTAATGGCTCAAACATTTTTTTCAGTACTTTTTCAACTTTTCCCCATTCATATCTACTATCAGAATAATTTTAAACCATGGACTGCATTCATTCAGAATGTTGGTCAGTTTTCTCATCACTGGTTCTTCTATCAGTATTTACTGGAATATATGAACCTATCGCCAAATTATGGATCTATTCTTTCATAGACACTACTGGGGATTTCCAATTAATATTTTTGCCATATCTTAACTTTTTTATTCATGATTAAACTTATAATTTTACTGCCTATCATATATTTATTATTTCAATCCATTAGTTCAGTCCTCAACTCCTCAGGTCTATTGCATCCTAGTGTTTTTCTTGTTTTTCCTTTGTTAATATATTAATTCATGCTTTTTACAGTTTACTCCTGCTATATTCTAAGTTACAATATCCATGTGGCATAGCTATTACTACAGATAACTGATTTCTGCCACAGATCATGGTTTTGCTTAATCACATAAAGCTTATTAGTAAGATATAGAATAGACAGACTAGGTTACCAGCTTTCATAGTAATCTGTGTCAGATTCAGCATTGCCTATTAATGGTAAAGAAAGTACTGCAAATTTTGGCCAATATACTTTAACTGCAAAGTCCAGTTTTATTCCAAACTTTTGTTACTCCAGGAAAGCATGTCAAGTCTTCATAGTGGAGTCAGTTACATATAATACTCTCTTGAATTTTTCTTCACATTTACTAACCCCCACAATAAAACCTTCATTATTGTGTTTAAACTATATACTCTTAATATGTCAAGAAGAACTGTGATCATTGCTTAATCTTTGGATCAGATCATGGACTATCTTGTCAGAGTAGTGATATGCCAAACTTATTGTTAAGGATAGACATCAGACTTAGCTACAAACTCTGTCAGCTCTGCATTAAGGCAGACCCAGGTATGGAAGAGCAGGCTGCTTAGAAAAATTGAGGAACCTGTGCTGCCTTCTCCCCCTCCCATTCAATTTTCTTCAGTCAGTATGGCAGATTACAAAACTGCAAGTTTGAAACAGGTATGAGAGGAGAATGGAACAGATATGTGTTTTGGAATCTCTGCAGCCACCAGCAAATAGAAATAGGCAAAACCAGCAACACTAAAAGAATGCATTTTTCCTTCCTTTGAAGTGGATGGCCCAGAGGAAAAAGAAAGATGGAGGCCCAGTAAAACAAAACACAAATGGAAATGGCCAAGTACTTTACATGCTGGCCACTAACTAGGAAGAAAAACAAGAAATCCCAGAGAGAGGAATCAAGACAAAAGGCAGAAGCGAATTTGTAAGACGAAAACATTGCTAGTAATACTATGAAGTGTAGTACTGTAATAATGAAGTGGAAATTGTGTAATAATAGTCATACTATATAGTATAAAGGAAATATTGTAATAGTAATTGAATAGCAGAAGAATAGAATATAGGATAGAGACAATAGAAGGCACTCGTGTGTGTGTGTGTGTGTGTCTGTGTCTGTGTGTGTGTGTATATACACATTTCACTTTTATATCTTGTTTTTTCCCCTCAAAATAATCTTTATAGGAAGATATAAAACCTACCTATGTAGGGTCCAATGCTTTTGTGGCTCTTTTGAATCAATCTATTTGGGTACATTTAAAAAGAAACTGACACTGTAAAGTTAGATAATTACTTTTATTGAGAAGAATTAATAAATTATTCACTTGAAGAAATCCTGTGTATAACAACAGGCCTGACACCTGCTGTGCATGTATGTCAGCCCAAAGTTTTAAATCATGGGGCTTTTCCTCTTGTCTTTTAGAGTCGAATGATATTGACATCTCTTTTCCTGGCCTTGGGTTCTCTGCCAGGACTTCCTTGTTACAAGCTTTTCTCTCCCCTCTTCCCGTCATCTCTGGCATGAGAATTAATGGCTGCTGCCTCACCAACTTCAATCCTTACAAACTAGGGTCACTAATCTAGAGACTAACCTTTTACATACATAGATGTGGGATTATTTAGCACAGTTTCAAATTAAAAACCCTAAACCTCTTGCAGCGATAGAAAATTCTTTGAATTAAATAATACAAATGTAAATTTTATGAAGAATAGAATCTTCCCCAGAATCTAATAATTTTTAATCTGTGCTCTGGATTGTCTACATGATTGCGATGATGGTCTTAGTTGGAAACAGAAATTACAGTCACATTTCCCCAATGGGTTCATGTAATGCTCAGGCATTTTGTGATTATAGATATTTTAACAAAGCATTAAAATTGAATAGTAAAAATTAAATAAACAATGTTCCAAATTGATCACTATATCCCTATTCCCCCCAAAATATAATCTGGATTTTAGATATGTTTATAATACATGTTTCTGCATATTTTTTGCCCTATTCTGAATATACTATAGACCAAGACTGCATCAATGAAAACAATGAACTGTGATGGTTGTAATGCATTTTCTATTCTAGCCTCATGGTGGCGCAGTAGGCTAAGAAATCATTTTATATTAGCTATTCTTGGATTGAATATCATATAAGTCACATGAGGAGATAGACAGTAGGAAGTATTAGATTGACAGTTCCTTTGTCTGCATCCAGTTTTTCTGCTTTATTTTGAATATTTTAAATTTCTTTAGATTATAGGAAACATTGGAGGAATTTAGAAATCTGTTATTGCAACAATTGGAAAAGCAGCATCAAATAGAAGAAAAATGACACAATTCTTTTAATGTTCATATTCCAAGCTTTTTATGTGGAAAAAGGTATCTTTTTTGTTAACGCCTTACAAATGCTGTCTGTTTTAGAAGAAAAGTCTAGTGTGATTGTCCCTATGTCAGAGTGAGAGATGAAACCAAGCAGTATAGTGTGGAAATTATATGGGGGGATGAGCAGATATGATAAATGTGACACTGCATTATTTTCAGATGCTATTATTCTCATATGGCAGGTTTCACAGAGTTTTATCTTAGAGACTTAAAGATAACTATATAGCTTATTGTTATATAGCACGCTATAGCTTATTATTAACATCTCCACATTTTATTCTATGTTCTTGAGCTGAATAGGTAGCTGCACGGTTGCAGAATTACAATCACTCCAAATTAGGTTCTTGTATTATGCTCCTTGCATTTTAGATGAAAGTCAAGTCTAGTGGATGGTAGTTTATAATAATCTTCTAATACAAGCTATAAGATCTGATAACCATTCAGTCTTCATGGGTGAAATGCAGCAACACTTGCATATTGTTTACAAGTCAAAGATAAGCATCATTTATCTTTGACTACATATGTCTCAATGTATACATGTATTCCAAACAGTCATGTGTTAGGTTCTTTAAACAAAGTCACTCTGTGTTCATGGATATAATTGAGACACTCAGGTGGGGAAGAGTCAAAGCACAATAAGCCAAAGGTTTAGTACTCAATTTATGTGATTTATTATAAAAACAGGAAGAATGTTTCAGGAACTGACATTTGGTATAATCTGCAAATCTAATGGTTAAATATAATAAAAGGAAAAGAGAAGGAGAAAAAGTAAAGAAGAATCAACACTGAAGAATGAAGGAGAGTGGACACTGGCCAAAGAGATACGAGGAAGAGAATAACAAGATACAAATGTGAGTAGTCAAATTAGTTGTATTATGGATATATAGGCAGTTATTGAAAGGCCAAAAAATATGTGCAAACTGAGAGTAAGAAAAAGTTGGAATGCTTTTCTTATATATTCCTAAGTGAAGTGGGGGAGGCTGGTCCTCAAAAGGATGCATGGGTATTTGCAGGGAATATGAAGGGTGGGTGAGACAAAATGTGTGATGCAGACAAATTCTGCCTCTCACTATGTGGAATGAAAGCATGCAAGATAATGTTTTGGGTTGTAATGCTATGACACATGTTTCATCATTTTCATGACATCTTGACTCACTGTGGATATATATGAAGTGTATTTGGGTCCAAAGAACCAGGATTTCCGGCATTGCTCCATGAAAGTTATGGAAGGTCTGATCTTCCAGTCTTCTTAAAGAAATATTTCCTAAAGAAGATATTCTGCAGATGGACTTAATGTAAGCATGCTTCTTAGAGCAGGGGTTCCCAACCCCCAGGCTGTGGCCCACTACTGGACCATGGCCTGTTTGCAACTGGGCTGCATGTGTGACGAGCTGGCGTGCACCCATGCATATAGCTCAACTCACACAAGTGGCAGGCCGGCACACATGTATGCATGCATAGCTCCACTAGTCAAGTTGCACATGCATGCAATGCATGTGTGTGCTTGCCGGCCCGCCGCTTGCGTGTACATGTGCACCGGCCAGCTACTTGCACGGCCTGGTTCCCCTCACACCCCTGCCAGACCACAAAGATTGGGGACTCCTGTCTTAGAGTCCTCTTCAGATTTATAAAGCAAAAACATTGTTCTTTTGAAATCTCTAGAGTCAATAAATTGAATGTATGCCAAAACAGGAAAAGGTGAAAAAAGATGTGGCGGTTTTTTTGCGGAACAAGGAGAAATAAAATTTAGGAATAAACTGACAAACTCATTTTTACTTGCAAAAATATCCTGTTAAAACTTTTATTTGAGAAAAGGAATTTTCTTTTAAAAAAGGAAATTGTAAATCATACAGATAAATGCATCTCCCCCTCTTTATAGGCAAGTAATTAAATATTTTCTAAGTTTCATGGATGGCTAAATCTCTTACCACCATTTGCCGGTGTTTTTCTAGAGTTTTAAACAAAGTGCTTTCTTTCAGTATAGGACTAGAGAGAACACAATCACTGGGTATACCTGGATGAACTTGAATGCAGTAAAAACCAACCATATAACTACAAATTTTAGAGAGTGGAAGCCGCTCTCATGTTGCATGCAAATGAAGATGTATTTCAATATCACCTTTTGGACCATGTTGAGATCGACAAGACTGATCTTTCAAGGCTGTCAGCTTAATGGACTAATGGAGGAAGGAAGGTCCACTAAAGCTGAATATCCATTAAATATTGAATATAATTTTTTGAGCCCCAAAATATACTCATAGATGAGAAAAAATGGAATTAAAACTGCAGCTGAAAAGCATGGAGCAGCCTAAGCCATGGCTTTTCAAGGATTAATGCCATGTTCAAAGGTGATTTTATCAATTCTGCTCTGGATCATTGGAAACTGCAGTATGCTGCCATTTTCCTTTGAACAGCTGTGGTTAGCACCTTCCAATAATTGGGAATGTTTACCTTATGTTGTGCAATGGCCCTGTGCTGAAACCCATCCATTATCTTCTTTTGTCTTTCCGCTTCAGAGGTTCAGCATCCTGTTTCTGAACTTGGCACTTCCTGTATCCCTTTTGTTAGAATTTATCTAAGAAATTTCCATCCTCAATCCAGCCTCAATTCTGGTCAAAGCTATTGGGAAAAGTAACTGGATGCGAAATTGCCAAAATGTTATCGTATCTTCAACAACAGGCCTTTAGAAGCTACAGAAAAATAGAGGCTAGGAAGGTCTGAGGGAGATTTCAGTGCTTTTGTTAACATTGTTTATAGCTGACCTTCAGATACACAGCTTCCCTCCATAGAAACACCGTGGATATTTTTGCTATCCCCAGACAAATGCACACAAAAACCTGCACTGAAAATTATGGTTTGGAGCAAGGTGTATGCTAGCAATTTACTTCTTTTTTTTTATGCATTAAGGGGATCAGATCGGACTTGGTTAGCCAAAGAGGGAACAAAGGAGCACCGCCGGTTCATTGTATTTTCTGGATTTCGAGTTTATCAAAACTCAGATAATTTCAAACTTCTTTGAGAAAGATGGGGAGAGCTGTAAACTGTGATAGTGTGGAGTTGTCTAAGAACCGTTATTATTTATTTTTCTGTTTTAAAGTTTGACTAAACCATGACTTGGTTTATTATAGCTTCTGCTGAAGAAAGTGGAGTTTTTAAAGCCGAGATGGTAGAAAAGTGAAGAGATAAATCCTGGGTAAGGACGTTTCTCCCTCTGATCTCTACTCAGTTTATTGTACTCTGTATGCACATAATACACAGAGTGCTTGGAATAAGTTTGGGTTGACAGTATTTGTCATATTGCCTCAAAATAAAAACACGGCTCTAATGATCGTTACAGTATGTCAAATAAAAAATACTGATCAAAGTTTAGGTTTGTTGATGGTAATGCAATAAACTGAGATTTTGAAAAAAAGAAAGGTTAAAAACAATTACTTATTTTTATCTTAGCTTGGTCATTCAGTTGCAGCTAGTCAGAGATTCCCAAAGTATGAATGGAAATTAGGTAGATGTGTGTTTGTGTGTGTACACACACACACACACACACACACACAGCTGTGGTGACGCAGTGGTTAGAATGAAGTATTGTAGACTAATTCTGCTGACTGCCAGCAGTTCGATCCTGACCGGTTCAAAGCTGACTCAGCCTTTTGGGAGCAATATGCTGACTCTGTAAACCACTTAGAGAGAGCTCTAAAGCACTGTGAAGCAGTATATGTCTAAGTGCTATTGATATTATATATATATGATGATCGGGCGATATGGACAAAAAGAACATCGGAGATGAAGAGAAGGGGGTGGGGATCGTAGGAGGTGATGTACGCACAGGTCGTGACGACGAACACATGAGGAGGATGACAGGGGAGAAAGAGGAGAGGGGAATACCTATCACACGGCCCAATGGGGTGAGAGGAAATAACCGGAAAAACACGGATGAAACGTACGGCCCAAAAAAAGGGGGGAAGGAATACGCGAAACTCAGGAGCCTGTGGTAAGGAGATAGACAATAATAATGCACACACAAGAAAGGGGGAGGGTGCAGGAAAGAGAGCAAGCAACAAAACAGCAACGTTGATTGATATCAAGGATACATTTAACACGCAGCCCAATCAACTAGGACCGATGATGAGATCCAGAAGCCGGCCGCAGATACTGACTAACTCTATAAAGGACACTCCCATTGACTGGCGTTAAGCCCTGATGATGTCGGTAGTTAACCGACGAAAGCTTGGCACTGAATTAAACGCTTTTAGTTTACATTTTTTCCTGGTGCTCGTGTTTGATTGTTTTTATTATATATATGCATACATACATGTAGGCAGATGAGTTGAAGATGAGAGCTGATTAGGTAAATGTATATATATGTAGGCAGATGTGTAGGCTGAGCAAATAGGTGAACATATGCTTTGGAAAACAATCAGGAAAGGAACTACAATAGTGGGGTGAATCTAACCTTCTGAGCCAGTTGGCCTTAGCAGGCTAGTTGGCTAAGCAAGCAGGAAACAGCATGAAGTGAAGTGATTTGGGAAGTAATGTGGGAAGAGTGAGCAAATGAGAGTGCCAAAAGTCAGGCTTCAGGGAGGTCCTCAAGGCATGTTGTCCAACCCCTCCCACTCAGACTGCTGCTGAATGCAATACCTTCAAGAAGAATAGCTCTGTGCCTCCTTTATCAGAACTCCCAAGTCTAATGTGCTTCTTGCCCACTCAAAGGTTAGTCCTGAGGTACTAACCAGATGGGAGATTTCAGCTGAGGCTTGCTCACATTCATTGAAGTTTGTTGTAAACCAAAAATTTAATTCCCAGTGTCTATACTTCAAAAGAACTAAGAGATATCCTATATGATACAATACTATATCTGATAATAGCAGAAAGACGCATTTAATTTGCCACCAACAGAATACAGATATATTGTGTTGTAACAGCTTTAACAGTGCGTCCTACACACCCATTGAACTGTTCAATAGCCCAAATCACCACACATTCAATTGCAGTGTAGCATGAAATGGAAATCTCAAATAAAACAGGAAGGGGGAAAGTATTATTCTGCTTTTAGTTTTGCCTATTCTTAGCCCTCCTTTTTTTGCTTATATAAAAATATTCCAGATATTTCTGGTTTTCTTTTGATATCATCTACTTTTGTAAAAGAGCAAAATCCCTGACTAAAGTAAAATCACCAGCCCTCTTTGTTAAAAATTTATTTTATTGCAGAGAAAAATAATTTATACTTTGGGTGGAGCCCAGGAAAGGAAGAACTAATGTTGAACCAAATATAGGGAGCCAAAAACATTTTGCTTCTCCACTATATAAGAAGAATTTGATTCATGAGCCATGCAAGATGATTTATAAGTTAACTGCTGCATATATAATGTGTTCCTTTAACTGAAAGCTATTTCATTTGTGCTTGCAAACTCTAATGTGGGTACATCCCAAAAGAACAATGAATGCATTCTTGTCATACTAAAATCTAAGAAAACCCATGATTAATTTTTTTTTGCTTTTGCATGAAGCTATGACAGTACCTATGTATATTTAATGGGGAGCAAGTCCCATGAAACTCTGTGTAAACATAAACAAACATGAATTGGATCTGGCTGCAGTCCTAGACATACTTAGGAATAGATGGGATATGCCTTTGAGAAACATTTTAAAGATCATTTTGTAATCATACTTTTATGCATTGTAGAATAGGATTGTACAAGTATGTATGCATCCCATCATTTTATTCAAATACGCTGTGAAACATGGCACCATCTTCCTTAGAAGTTGGGATTAAGTACTACCAAATATGCTGACAAGGATTTACTAGTTTCTACCAATTCATTTGGCATTGCTTATATGGGGCAGTTTTTTGGTGCATATTTGTTATTTTTAAAAAAGTGCTGGAAGCCTGATCACAAAATGGCTATCAAAGAAATGGGATGAATTGTAAAATAACAGGAACACTATTACCCTTCTTTCACACTGTGGTGAGGTAATAGACAGACTAAAGATAAGGGGATAAATTAATTACATTTGACAGGATTAGGACCAAGGAAGTCAGTATTTTAGACCCATTGCTAGCCTTTGCAAATAAGCTAAACAAGTCTAATAACAAAAGCACACAAAGCAAGCCTCCAAATTACAAATTGCTGTAAAACTGTATAAAAATCCTTGTACTCATCAAATCAATTTTGTCAGCTGTCCCAGAATCACATGCTGCTGCTGGTTCTGCTCATCAATAGAGATCTTCTTTCGAAAGCAGCCTCCATTTTATTCCCAGCTTGGAACTGGACCTGGTTTTTCTTCCCACAACACATATGCAATGGAAAAAAAGAAATCCAGAAGCAACTTAATGGAAAGATTTCTTTTTTCATTTGCGTGAAAAAAGAACGTTCTACTTCTGAAAAATGCAGGATTCATAGTGAAATAATTAAACATTTTCCTCCATTCATCCATTGGTTATAGAGAGTTCAGAACGTTCTTTATAAAAAGAGCTTAATTTTTAACCTAAGGCCTAGTTTCCTTTTTTCAATAAGCAGGAACAAGATGGTAATTTCTTTTCCAGATCTCTTCAATTTCTTTTAGCTAATTGCCATTCCTCCATCAATAGCTGCAGAAGACCTTCTGCCTCATGCTATTTTATCCTTCCTCGACCATTTTTCCAGTGGCAGTAGAACCATTGTTCACCTTCCAACTCAGCAGGTAATGGTATTGACCTTTGACCAGTCACTAGAGACTATTTGAAGTTCTGATGGATCTACTTGGGGGTAATTATGATCTGGATTCAAAGTTCTTATAGTCATTTTTGGATTTGCTGCTAGTCACATTATTATTATTATTATTCATTCAAACATTGTGGATTTGGTAAACAAATCAAACAAAATTTTCACGGTTGCCTACTTTTTATCTCCCTCTCCCTCCCTCCCTCCCTCCCTCCCTCCCTCCCTCTCTCTCTCTCTCTCTCTCTGAATGGTTCTTGTTCCTTTCCCCACCCTCCAATGTGCTGTGAGTCTGAGTCACCTTGGACTACTGGATTTGAATACCATTTCTTGACTCCCTCCTGCAGATAAAAAATCCTTGTCATCTTTTTGAATTTATTGCAATGCAAAAATGCCTCTTTATCTCTCCCTGTGTTTCAAGCAAACTCTGAAAATAGCTCCAAGGCTGGTGGCTCTGATGACATCTATAGAACAGCATTCTACAATGAACTACTACATGATCAATAATTTCAAAGCTCAGCTTTCTCTTTTTTTTAATTTATAAAATTCATGCTTTGCACTTTCATGGCAAAAAAATTTCAGAGGCATCTTCTAGCCACATGAATTCCCATGATTCCAGTTGCAATCTTCTAGTTTCTACTAATTTTTGGCAGTGTTGTTTTAGGATATTTGGAGAGAGGGTCAGTTGACATGTCAAAGAGTTACTGTTTGTTTGCTCATTTGTTTGAACAAAGAATTATAAGACCTTATACCATATCAGTCAAATGGTTGTCTAGTCTATTTTGAAAACCTCCAGGGATAGTGCACCCATTACCTCAGGAGTCAATCTATTCCACTGATTAATTGATCTCACTGTCAGAAAATGTTTCCTTCTAGGTTGGATCTTTCTTTAACAAGCTTCCACCCGTTGTTTCTTGTCCTGCCTTTTGGTGTTTTGGAGAATAAGTCAGTCTCCTCTTCTCTGTGACAACCCCTCAAGTACCAGAAGACAGTTATCTTGTCCCCTCTAATCCTTATCTTCAATAACTTAGACCAGGGGTAAGCAACCTTGGCTCTTTTATGACTCATGGACTTCAACTCCCAGAATTAGACATACCTAGCTCCCTCAACCTTCATCATACGAGTTAACCTCCAGAATCTTTATCATCTTTGTTGCTCTTCATTGCACACTTTCTAGGGTCTCAGCAACTTTTTTGGTGGTGGCGATGACTAGAACTGAACACAATATTCCAAGTGTGGCTTCACTGGTGCAGTATAAAGCAGCACTATCACTGTGTTCTTGATGTTAGCTCTCTGTTGGTGCAGCCCGGGACTGCATTAGCATTTTTGGCAGCTGCAGCACATTGCTGGCTCATACTTAAGTGGTGCTCCAGTAGGACACCTAAATCTCTCTCACAATTACTACTGTTGAGCCAAGTACCACCTATTTGGTACCTATCCATTTGTTTTTTTCCTTACTTTTCTCACCACTGAACTGCAGCTTAACTAGGGTGCATTGCTCAAGTCTGACAAGATCCTTCTGGATTTTTAGTCCAAGTGTTAGCAATCCTCCCCCAGTATGGTATCATCTGCAAATTTGATGAGTGCCCCTTCAATCCCTTCCTCTAGATCATTTATGAGGATGTTGAAGAATACTGGACCCAAAAACCTTGAGGTACTTCACTGCATGCTTCCCTCCATGTAGATGTAGTTCCATTAAGGACTACACACTGGGTGCGGTTGGTGAGCCAATTCCGCTGATGGTACTGTCTATCTCACATTTTTCTATCTTATGAAAAATAGTCTACTTTATCAAATGCCTTACTGAAGTCCAGGTATCCTATGTCTACAGCATTTCACTGTTCCATTAATTTAGTCAGTTTTCCCAGATGTCTGACTTATCTGCAGGACTGCCTTTCACTAATTGTTTTTGCCTCTTTCACATGCCTCAATAGAATTGACTATCCCTTCCTTGTAGTAATGTCAAATTATGAAACTTAGGAACTACACTTTTTTCACTCAGGGAATTATCTCTGGATTGCCTATCCTTTGGAATGATCTCCTCCCAGCATGCAGTTGGCCTTCATGGCATTTAGAAAACCATTAAAAACCTCATGTGTGGCAGCTAGAATGCTAGGAGACCCTACCTTGTGAGTTATAGTTGCACTGATCATACATCCTTTATTACAGGGCCCCCCAACCCCCGGGCCATGGAACAGTACCGCCAAGTGGCGGAGGACTGCATGAAGTTTCATTTTCACATGCATGGGAGCTAGGTTTTGTACGTGAAACCGTCTCCTCCCAACCGCTGCTGCTGCTGCTGCTGCTGGTCCGTGGAGCCAGAAAGCTTGGGGACCACTGCTTTATTTTATAAAGCTGTCCTTTAGAATAATTAATTATTTTCTGGATTTTGCTCTTTAATTTTTCTTTGTCAAGCAAAGTTATAAATATAAATGGTTAATTTGTTTTTATACTTAAGAACTTCTTTTAGATTTGTCCTTTTTCAGGCTTGTCTTTACTTTTTTTTTCTAAGAAAACATGGTCAGGTGGTAGGTGTAGTGTATATTGAGGGTCCCTGGTTGTCTATTAAGTGTTATACTGTAATTTGATTCTATCTGAAGTTTTATTTTACAATGATGTACATGGGTAAGAGTCAGGTAGATCAACTCATTGAAATGAGAATAGGAATTGGAGCGGTGATTGGACGGTGGAACATCGCGACAGCACCTATGGACCGGGTGCAAAGATGGCTACAATATAAGGAGTGCCCTCCCATTGACTGACACAGACCCCTGAAGATGCCGGCAGGAAAGCCGGCGAAAGCTTGGGTTATTTATTTATTAAAACCTTTTTAAAAATTTTAAAGGGTTTTGTTTTCCTGGTGCTCATTTATATTTATAAGCTTTTATCATGAACACTCCCAGGAATCAACTGTCAGTTTTTAACATTGTTTTTAAGATATATATATATATATATATATATATATATATATATATATATATATATATATATGCATGTGCTTTTTTAGTATTTATTAGAACTGCTAAAAAAAGTTAAAGGAGTTCCTATGGATTTTAGTTCACTAGTCATTGTTGGCTATAGGGGGCTCATCTCTGTTTCAAGGCCAGTGAGCCAGCGCTATCCCTCCTGTAAAGACACCAGTACACCGGTCGTACTACAGTACCTCGTGTCAATGGAAGGGTGAGTTCACCCTTCCATGGATAAATAAACGTAAACGTACGAAAGTTTGATGATCCAACCGTTCTCCAACCCAGTTCCTGTCCTGGGGACAGTGCACCGCGAACCCAGAGTTTGAACCCGACGACCGAAAGGTCGACTGTTCCCCAGCATCTTAACTGCTGAACCACCGTGCCACCACCTTTAGTACTTCTACATACTAATAATTTTAATAATGCATACTTAACTCTTATTTTGTTCTCAATATCACCCGAACGTTACAGCATGCAGGATACTGAAAAATTCAAAACCAGATGTAACATTAGATGCTTCTCACAACTAGCTATTTATTTTAGAATTCACTATGGAAAAAAAATGAGATATTATTGTCAAAATTCAATATTTTCTGTTCTGAGTTTGTGCTTTGTTTTATTTGTTGAAAACACTACTGAGACACAAAGTTAAACATAGAAAATGTGATACACCTATTCCAACCAGAACTCCAGCCAGTGTAGTCATGCTGGCTAAAACCTATGTGAGTTGAAGTACATTACATAATATCTGAATACACAAAGTTCTGTGAGAGTAAAATGAATGGTCATTTTAGTCTGTCTCTTTTAATTAATTTGTAATTAATTTTGATTTTAAGATGGGGGAATCCATTCATGTTCCAGCACAATTATGGCAATATTTAACAAGAAGAATATTTCAAACTAGGGCTATTATATTTGAGGGGAATAAAATAGAAGCTAAAAAAATCCTTTTGATGTGAGAAATCAAATAATTCAAATCTAACATCTAACATCTATAATTCAAATGTAATAGACTAAATAATGTTTACTGTATGGTTGTGTCTTACGTTAGATGACCAAAAAGAATCCCCTTATATATTGCAATGTAAATATTTTTATATACAACATATCCATTCTCTTCCTTAGGCATTGCACATAAATGACAGCAAAGAGCATGATGATCAGTTAATTTTCATAAAAAGCTTGAATTGGCTGATATTCACCCAACTTAAAAACAGGACAGTGAATATAAAATGTGCAGTCAAAACATGCATGAAGTATTTCTCCTAATGACCTCCACAGACATTCCTTCCACGCTGAATCTGAAAAACAGAAGGGAATGTTGTGGAAAATGCATATTTCAGTGTCAGGAACTGAAGAGAAATACAGGTGATACATGCACAATGGGGGCTGAAGAGGGGGGCAGGAAGAAATGGAGAGAGCCACACCAATCTGCTTTGAGGAGAGAAACTGTCTTTTAATTCCCTCCATTTCAGTTTTATATCCGCGCCTTCCCTTTAACCAAATTAATTTCTTCATGCTATTGCCACGAAATAATGTCACGCTGAAATCCAGGCAGTTCTTCCTTATCAGTCAACAGCTGTCCCCAGACAGAGCATTTTAATTTTGAATGGGGGCAAAGGGAGTGGGTAGGAATGAAGTGGCAATACATTTTCATTGACAGCCAGGCAGCAGAGAGCCTCAGTTCTGTAATAACTTTTAGAGGGTTTGATTTGTTTGTTTATAGATGCTCCTATTCTGTCTTATAAAATTATCTTTTTGGAGGCTTTGTATAAAAAGGGATGTGGCTGGCCTCTCTGATCATGTAAAGCTCATTATTTCTCCAGGCCCTTTGTCCTTACGGAGTTGTTCCTTGTTTGTTGGATTCCTGTTGTCCAAGCAGCAGGAATGCTGTTGTAACCAGACTGGGGGGGGGGGGGCGTGAGCTTCCCTGCTATTTTCCTCTTTAATTGCCTTTATTATGTTTGTCCCTCAAACTGGGGAACTGTGAGGATGGGCTACATCTAGAAATTCTGCAACTTTCATATTCAAATAAAAACTGCATTTACAATATGCAATCATAAACCTATTTAAAAGGCTCTCAGTCTCTTTCTCAATATTTCACCAGAACTGATTTTTAGTTACAGGTTATTACTCAGAAGAAACAGGATTATTCAAACAATAGCACTGAAATTACCTCTGAAAAAGACCTTAATCTAGATTAATGTAAACGGAGTTGATGTTGCAAAAAGAAATAGTCACACATGCCATCCAAAATTGCTATTGTAGAAATTCCACTTTTTAAATCAAAACATGGATCCAGTGATTACTTGATTAATCCCAGGAAGTTAGATCATTGTAACATCTTTCTTATTGGCCACATGATTAAATATTAAAGAATTTGATATTATGCAGAATTACAAAAGAAAGAAATAATTATCATATTTTAAACACATTATGACATGACTCTCTGACAAGTCTCTAATATTGTAAAAGATGGAAGGAAAGAGAAGACGATAATCAGCAGCCAGGTGGATGCTTAGGTGCATTGGTGATGGGTGCACCATTGCAAGACCTAAGGAGCCAAATTGGAAACAGATCATTCCAGAAAAGGTCTCTGTATATAGTTGCTAAAGGTTGATGCAAATTTGATGGCATTTGAGTCAGCTGAGATTGCAAAAACATTAAAACAGGCAACTTGGAACTTAGTTCTTGTTTTGCCAGTAACCGTTATAATTGTTATTATTGTTGGAAATAGTAGTTTTATGTTCAGAAAAGTGATACTATAACATAATGTAGCAAAACATACAGCATTCAACCCAAAATATCCATCATAGATACAGGTAAAATGAATGCCAGCTTTCTGATCCCATTATGAGAGCATAAAATAAAAGAAGTGATGCACATATATATTCCATACATTGAACTTAATTTAGCAGTGGCTTTTTAAGCAGCGGATTCTTTAATTTTAAAGAACCAGAAGAAAAAAAAAACATTTTCCCCAATCATCCCAATTGTATTTCAGAAGGTCTGTGTTGTATTTTATATCAGGAGTTCCCAATCTCTGGGCTATGGGAACCAGGCAATGTAAGTGGGAGACAAGTGGGTGAAGCTTTATTTGTACATGCACGGCATTAGTTTTGTGTGTGAAACCGTCCCCTTCTCCCCACCACCACCGCTGCTGGTCCGTGGAGCCAAAAAGGTTGGGAACCACTGTTTTATATAACAAAGAAATTGAAAACATTTTAAAGCAGCAGAATTAGCAGCAAACAACAAACTGAAAACATAAATGCAGTAGTGTTCATTGTGCAAGTCTGCCATTGCATATTTGTATCATGAAGTCTTATGCATGCATGTGAGATATAGCATGTGTGTAATAATATGTATTTGCTTTTCTTTGTTTTGCATGGGTACCTATTTATGAAAGTATCTCCAACTTGTTTTCCTTTTCTCATAACTGAATACAGTGGTAACTTTATAGATCTCAGTGTAGATTACTCTCCAGTTCTGTCATGGTTAGATTAACCTTTTGCAGATGTCATGTTATAGAATAATGCAATGACTTTGATAAATTTTCGAAGAGAAGAGATGGACAGAGAGATTCATTTGGTTCCCATATCCCTCCTATCTCTTCATGCAGGAGTATCTGGGGTGGAGTGGGGAGTCAAAATAGTCAAGATGGTGACATGTGTGGAATGCATGCAAAAAGGTTTTAATCACATTGCTCAAGCACCACTTTTTTTATTTGTCTTTAGTCTCCATGAACTTGGGAACAATTAGTATGAAAATGGTACATATATTAAATGTGCCCATAAGCCAGAAATTTGTAAATTTTTAGAAGGATAGGTGCAAGAATTAATTTATGATAATAAACAATATAAGGCTTTTTAATGTTCTGTTCAAGTGGCATCAAAATGACAGAAAGTGCAATAAGCAATTGGATGTACAATAAACAGCAGCAAAGACAGAAATATTTGAGAATCTGTTTTATTTTCCAGGCTAATATGCAAAGTTATACTTATGTTTTTCTGACTCAACCAACCTCTTTTTATTTTCCCTCTTTCCTATATATTGTAATTTAAATTATTTGTTAGTTGCAATTGGAGAAACAGCTGTATAAAAGATTTAGTGTAAATAGCAAAGAATCATTTCTGCAGCACATTCTATAATTGTATACATGGAACGATATATCTGGAATTGTAACTGTATACGTGGAAAAGCATCCCATAAACATGAACCTCCATGCAGTAACTGGATCAAACCCTCAAAATGGTGATGATCTTCATGTGGTCTTTGGACAAATTTCAAAAGCCTTCTACAATCAGTTCAGCCATTCAGACTAAAGAGAAAAAGTGAATGGAGAAGGAAAAAAAAAATCATTTCCTTTTGGCTTTAGCATTTTATTACCTGAGCTCCCACTCGTTCATAACAGACAATTTTCAAGAATAATAATTATTTGTCACTATGGAATAAAGAATTATGGGAATTGAAGGTGCAAAACATTTGGAGAACACCAGACTGGAGAAGATTGTAGATAATATTACAATAGCTAATACTACAGTTCTAACAATTCCCCAGCAGGTGACAGCAGCCTCAAATATTTCAGTGGTTTCACTATCATTTTCTCCTCTTCTCCTTCCTTGATCTGGCAAGAAATGCACACTAGAGGCATGACACTTTTAAGCCTCAGGTACAAAAACCAGCTGCAAATGAGCCCCCAAAGCCTCTAACTAAAAATTGGAGGAGGGAAGGTACCTGAAAAAAAAAAACACCAGGATATCAGGGAAATAAAGAACAATAGTATCACAGAGGAAAGTTGGATTTTGCAGCGGAAGAAAATGGAACCTCAGTGTGCAAACTGCAGTCTTCAGAGCCAAGCTGTAGTTAGAGTAATTAATTTGAATGTGATTTATTTAATATTCAGTTCATAAATACTCCTTGAACACCCAAGAGCTAATGTGTGTACTTATAAAGACATAAAGTTGCCTCTCCTTTCATTATCTATAGCCATTTAAAATGTTCAGTGCCTTTCAAACATCACAATGTATTCATTTACAGATGAATCCTGAGTAATTTACTGAGATTCAGTGTGACTCAGATTCACTCTAGATTTGGAGCAAATGCCATGAGAAATCTTGTTCTAATGTAGGGTGGCATCAGCAGTTTTACTAGTTTTGCAGAAGAGGAAACTAAGGTGATAGATTACACCCTGCTGACATTCCTCTTTTGCATAACTCTTGAAGTTATAGGACTTTTCTGATTTTTTCAGCTGGTATTCAGGATAGTCCTCATCTTTACCAGATTTCTTTTTATAGTTTTGGAAATGCTTGGCCCTTTTGTAATCACTGGGAAGTTAAAGCAGGGAGGCAGGTAACGGAGAGTGTTTGGTGTAGTGATTAAGGCAGCAAGTTAGAAACTGGGGGACCATAAGTCAACCATGACTTGAAGTCATTCTCCTGCCCCCTGGCAACCCCATACAGGTGAAGGTCTCGAGAGATTTGCCAAAGTCACAAAGTAAGACCATAGGAAAAGTGAAATTTGGACTGCACATCTGGTGAAAAAAAAAGCTCTACAATTATATCTCAAGAATGTCTCTGAAGTCTGTTGCTAAGATCCTTCAGCCTCCACCAGCCCAGCTGTAACAAAAAAGGGACTTTGGGATTTTGGTACAATTTTAGGCTTAAAGATATTACAGATTATTGTAAAATGGTAGGGTTCCTGTAAAAAATCTGTGATAAGAAATCCTACTTAATCAGCATCGCTAGTATCAAGGAAAGATATTTATCTGCATTACTTAAAGGGTCAATCCAAACTTCACACTCACTCACTAGTCAAACAGTTGAGTGTATTGGGAGACAGGGCTCTGGTGTGATGCATAGGTTCCCCTTTTTGATCAGATAAGTGAGAATGTCTCTCTTAACTGAGAGGAACTGAGTATTCTGTTCCCTGGCCTTATATCCTCTATTTTGGATGTACGCAGTCCAGATTACTCTTCAAAAATTACTTAGCAACTGGTTCCACCTTCTTTTCAACTTAGATTTGAGTGACATTAGAGTTAGCCTTTCCCCACACACAAAACATTATATGAAAGAGCTTAAGTTTTTTCCAGTGACAAAGGATAGGATTTATATTTATTCAGGCTGTTGAGATGATGCAATTTGCAAGATACTCTAGAGGGCACTGTTGAATTTTATTAAAAGATAGTAGCTTGTTACAGGGTGAATACTAATTAAGGTTACATTTTTAGGAAAGCAAAAATTTATGTCTTTCATTTGCATGCTTAACTATTTTGACATTGAGTTCAAACTACATGAAATTCGTGAGCTGCCTATAATTACATTTTTTTAAATGCCTGCTAAGCCCTACCTCTTTACTTTCTCTTTATGAATGCCATATATTGTACTTTTTCCCCCTTTTCCCCTTCCTTCATTTTTTAAAAAATGAACATTTATTTTTCATTCTGTTTCATGCTGTTTTAATCAACTGGTTATATTTTGTATTTTAATTGTTGATTGTAAATTGCCTGAAGATACGTAGTAATGGAAAGCAATATATAAATGTATCAAATATGTAAATAAATAAATACAATTCAAAATGTTGTCAAGAACTACAGGAGCTCCCCCTCCTGCTGTTTAATGATAGATGTATGGTCCTTTGATTCTAATAAACACACATGGAAGAGAAACACATTATCTTTGCCAGGCGTGATCCCGAGTGAAAGAATCCACCGTTCCCTGACATGGCAATGAGATTTTTTTTAAAAAAAGAAAATCCCATTGAATTCTTTCTCCAGGCCTACATCTGCATGCAGCCATGTCTTTGATGTCACTGCAACCGTTTCATTTTTATAACTGACATTGTGGTCTATTTTAGTCTGAACATGCTTCAGGCATCCCTATGCCATAATTGTGCTGTGAGTCAGTTTCTTAGAAATTGCCATTCTCGCTCTCAACCAAAAATGTACCTTACTTATATAATTTAAAAATTCACAGTGATTTTATTGCATAGAAAGAAGTCAGCAACAGCAACATTTCACCACTGGTATGTTCTGTCTAGGTAGCTATATTATGCATTCTGCATCTGAACAATTGCTCACCGTTCTGCTATTATTTCTCCCTCTGAAATTCAGTCAACAGCCGACAATACCAAAAAGAAGAAAAATATGTACACTTATCTTCAGGCCATTAAAATCTTACAGCTGTGTTTACTTTCTTCCCTGTGCAAGGAATGAGTAAAAGGGTTTCAGAAAACGAGCTTTATTTGGGGCCGGATAAGAATGGAGAATGGGAGAATAGAGGTGAAGATAAATCTCCGTTTCTAGTGGTTGTTTCAGAATGGTAATATCTCATCTAATTTTAGCTTCACTTTTGAAAGGGCAGAGATTCCAGCACCCCAATACATAATGGGTAGAGACCCATGGGTACATTTCAGCAATCTAATCATTCCAGGTAATTTGCTGAATGGATGATTGCATTAAGGCACTGTGGTCTAGAGACTTCAATTCATTTCCTTCCCCCACTCAGAGTCACAAGTGAACTGGAATGAGATTCATGCTTTAATCTTAGATTTTCAGCCACCATTTACGCTAATGTTTTTAACCCTGCAGTTCAAAGGAAAATGTATGCATTTTATTGGCTTAGATTCATTTCCTTCATAAAGGCAGATGCTCACATCTAGGCCGTGGGTAGAAAGTGGGCCGGAAAGCCAATCAAGGTATATCTTGGAATTAATGACTGGTTCAGGCCTCATTATCTGACCAGGGGGTGCGTGGGGGGGGGCATGCCTCTTTTTGCAAAAGCTATCTTATTTTATAACAGGTAGAGGCGTGCATATAACAAATTCCATAAACATATTTACAATTAAAATAGCATCATGGAACTGCTGCTTCTGTTTCTAGTATTTATATTTAGAAACAGTTAAAAAGGGATCCAGCTAAATTTCTATTTGTGTGTGCAGGTCCCTCACTTGAGAGTCTATCACAATTTTTTTGGGGGGACATCTTTCAAACTAGAGGAGGTCAATGCCTTCATGCTTGTCATTTGCCAAGTGCAACTTTTAACAAAAAGGCACATGTAAGTGTCATATCAGAAAGATACTCATATTTTTATCATTTTCATACTCATCTACCTTTCACATGTTAATGGGATAGCCACATGTATGCTAATCCAGACAGAGAAATCAAGGAAATCCTACTTTAGAATGGGTCTCTGATGGGACAGATTAGTATGAGTATGAAATCTGATTTAGTGAAGCATTCATATATTTGGTATTTTAGAATAGCAGGACTTGGCAATAAACACTTCTTATTAGATTTCTAATGTTTTCATGCTGAATATTTGAATTGCTGGAGAACACTGTCAGACTGCTGGTCTATGTAGTGTTTGATCTGACCTCATTCACTTAAGACTTATCGCTAATGAATTACTGAGTATACGTATAGCAATATCAATAGCACTTAGACTTATATACTGCTTCATAGTGCTTTACAGCCCTCTAAGCGGTTTACAGAGTCAGCATATTGCCCCCAATAATCTTGGTCCTCATTTTATTGCCCTCGGAAGGATGGAAGGCTGAGTCAACCTTGAGCCGGTGAGATTCGAACTGCCAAACTGCTGGCAACCGGCAGTCAGCATAAGCAGCCTGCAGTACTGCATTCTAACCACTGCGCCACCAGGGCTCTGTATATGTATACGAACTTGTCTTATTCCCTCAGTTCAGTCAGGCTGGGGCTCAATAGCTAAGACAAACCTATATAGATATATGAAAGTTAATGAACTCTGGATCAGATTGCAACGGTAAGGGCTAAAGTGTTTTGCTGCACTCCATGTCTTCTGATCATACATGGGAAAAGAGGCATGATCAAGACCAGAAAAAGTTACAATGAAATGGACAACACCTAGTTTATATATAAATGAAGGAGCTGTTATTTGTACACATAATAGAAATCTATTTTTTATCAGAGCACCAGATAGATAGATGATAGGTGATATAGAAATAGATGATAGACAGATACATACATACATACATACATACATACATACATACATACTATATAATACATACAGTATTGTAAACTGTTGAATTTCATTAATTGGAACACTGTCTTCCTATTATGATTACCTTTCCTCGATTTTAATGTGAGCAAGCAAAGCTCTTTAAATCATAAGTGTGTGAATCAGCACCACTGGTGCCATAGAGTTTGCCATTATTTTAATGGTGGTACTAGGGAAGGATCTCATACCTGTGAAACCTCTAGCACAAGTTAAACTCTTGCTAATGAGAGTTCTCAGTCATACAAAATCCCCTTCTGAATACACCACTTTCATAGCAGAAATAGTTAAAAATATTAAGATAGCAGTTGTGAACCTGTGATTGAAGCCCTGCTTCTTTTTAACTTGTGTTGCACATGAGATGCATGTAAAAAAAAGGGAGGGCTTTGATCACACAGTTCTGGCTGCCATATTGACTTTTTTGACATCCCCCGAAGAAGTTGCTGAATGAGCTTCCCTCATTCCTATGATCCCTGGTCAGCACAGGATCTCCGATCAGTACAAAGCAAACATTTTAAGCATGAAAGTAACTTTAGGATAAAATGATGTATTTATACTAACTGAACATTAAAAGTTGATAAAATTGCTACATATAAAAGTTTAGAGGTGGATGTCAATATTTAAAGAACAGTAATGCTGAATAGCTGCAAATGCCTAGTTCTTTAAGAAGGAAAGTTGAACATACAGTTTCTTTTGTGATTTTATATTTGGACTTTAAAAAAGAAACTATAGGTAGAAGCAAAGACTTTGCTATGAATAATTCTCTTCAAGACGACCTTAGCTGTATTTCTACAGGGAAATTGTATCTTTCTCTTTTATAATCTGATAGCTGAGAATAAATAGATGGGGAACAATATGACAATTTTGTAAAGAGAAAACAAAATGCAAAGTTAGCTACATTTCCATCCTGAGGAAATCAGTCCACATGCGATCTGGGGAAAGAGCCAGTCATTTTCTCCCTTGAGTGCCCCTGAGCTGGAAGTACTGAAGAAAAATCTGTTTCCAATTGCTTGATCCTAAGACTTGCTATTTCAGCATAGGAAGGCTTAGGAAGCAAAAGCAGCAATTCAGTTTGCAATCCTACATGTTAGCCTTTTCCAAAGTGGGATGTTTTAGATGTTTTGAACATGCAACTCTTCAAATTTCAAAGCAATGCAAGAAAACACCAGCCTAAGAAAGACTGTTCTAGAGATTTATGAAGAAGTGAACTCCAACAAAATAAGTGGAATTTCTTTTTGAATGAATAGAAGCTTACGGTACGTGCCTTAACAAAATAATAAATGAAATTGGGACTTTAGGCATAGTCTCCTGTTATATATATGCATGTGCAACTATACAGTAGTGTAAAGGACTGAATAGAGGCAAAGTAACAATAACAAGTATCATCCTCCTTGTCCCAGTCAATCATCCTTGCCAGTTTTCTTTGCCATTTTTTCCAACTTGGGGTCCTCAGTAGTCTGGCCCTCTCATTTTGCTGCCATATTTCGTCCCTTGTTACTCCATACTTTTGTTTTCTGACTGTTAACCAGGATTATTTCTCTTCCTTTTTAATTTAGTGAACTATTGGTGAGGAACAATATTTACTTGAAATGCAGGATAAAAATACAGTACATAAATAATGAATATCGGATTATGGACTTAAATCAGATCAATGTTTGATCTCTCTCCCTGCCTGCCTCAGTGATGATGTCCACATTCTCCAACAGAGATGTTTTCTGTTCTTGTAACTTAAGATGGGAGGAACTGAGTCTGAATTCTTATGCATGCAAAACACACACTGCCCCTCTATAACTTTTCCCCCTGAGCCTCTTTTCAGAGCTTTATTCGGAAGAATTATGCATACGGAGACACAAGACACAAGAATGGTATAAAGGCAGCCATCTCTCATTTCTATGTGGTTTTACAATTATATACATACAACAGAGCTCTTTTTGGCCCCTTTCCATTTTTCTGGGAAAAAGCAGTTTATTATGGATTTTTTGTTGAATGTACAAGGCTGAAAAATATGAATGCTATTTCCCTGTGGTTATCAGTGATCAGCAGGAGCCTGAAATATCCTAATCTCACTGACTCAAAATGGATCAGAAAGCCATGTTTATTCATAATGACTAAATCATCTGTACAATGGGTTGGTGGATTGTAAACAGGAATGCAAGTTGGGCAAATATACTAAGTAGATGTTTGGGACTTTAAAAGCTCAGATAGTTTATTTAATAAGGTTAGGCCATTGATCTGTTTGGCTCATTCAGTAATTCTATTTTATTGCTTGCTGATTGAAGCAAAACAGAAACTATTTTAAATCCCAGTTTAGAAAAGGAAACTTTCTGCATTAGATGTTTTTGTTCTGTTTGTCTTACCAAAGTTTTATTGTCAAACCTACCTTTGTTTTATGAACTCTAACATCTGATTACATTATTGACTTATGTTCCCCTGCTACTAGCAGATTCATAAGACATTAGGCTAAGAGTAGGGAATTTGAGAGCCTCCAAAGTTCTTAGATTACAGCCCTATGTTGGCTGGGATTTCACATTGTTGAAGTTCAACAATATCTCCTGCACCCAATGTCTTCCAGACATTGTACTGAGAACTTGACAAGAAGACCTATTCATAGCCTGAACTTCTAGGCATCTCTGCTTAAGGGTTTTGTGTCAGTTTAGAATCAATTTGGATCCATGTGATCAAATGAGATCAACTGGTTTTGACTGCTGAGTCTAATTTTTATTGACTACAATGATTTAAAGCTGGAACAAAGCTAGCCTTTTCTTTGTAATGCTGTAATTCTGCTGAATATTCCAAGGGTCTGTTTTCTCACTAAGGGCAACTCTTGACTCATCCCACTCAAGGACTCAAAGCAATACTGTGTTTCCCTGAAAATAAGACCAATCCCGAAAATAAGCCCTAGCAGCATGACAGTTGTGGGAAGCCTGGCTGCGGCAGTCCTAAGGTAAGTGGGTAGAATATCTCCCCAAAATAAGACCTGGTGCCTGTTTTGGTGGCAAAAATATATATAAGACCGGATCTTATTTTGGGGGAAACACGATAATTGCTCTTATCTCACCCACCTCAAAGCTACAGTTTCCTGTTCTTCGCACCTATTGGTAGACACCTTTTATTATTTATCTCTCCCTCTCTTCTGTTTCAGCAACAACTGAATCATACAACAGAGATTATTAATATTGGAAATACGGTCTGGTTGTAAAATTATGGCATGCCATTTTTGACCGTTACACTTTGCAACAGATTTTTAAATGCAGGAGGAAAGGTAACTTTAAAACTTTCCTTCATAACAACCACTTGGAATTTTGCTTTGTTTGCACATGTCTAAGCAACTCACAACAACTAGGTTGGTATGGGTGGCCAGCAATTTATTTCCTTTTTATAAGGAGTGGAGGAATAGCCTTCCTGTTATTTCTTTCAGAAAAAGTAATATTTTTCTTTGAATTAAGCTTTGTCAGGAACTCTCTGCTTCTCCTTCAGCTCATAGTGAGAGTCTGTTTTCTTATTATACATTAATGCTAATGATTGCCTTATCCTGCCTCTAAGCTTCTGGACTTCACCTGCCATGAGATTTCCTTTTCTTTTGTTTATATATGTCTTCTTTAGAACTTCTTTTCCATCATTTCTGCTTCTCCAAATCCATACAGCATAGTTTCCATGATGACATTGGGGAAGGTACACTATAAGGAAAACATTGTTATATGAGTGCCACCCTAATCATATTTGCAATTTAGTGAAGGTGTGATACCATGGAAACATAATTAATTTTCAATATATATTTTACATGTCTGTTTATCATTGTAAATAACTCCCATACGTGACTTTGGGACCCCCCCCCCAAATTAACAAACCACAGAAGGTGGCCATTTATCTACAGAAGGAAAATGATTCATGTTATTTTGGGCGTGCAGATGAAAAGATCTGTATTAATTTACAATTGGAAGCCCTGAAATAGTTCTCTCAGTTGTTGACCAACAAGAAGACAAAAAATAAGAGCAGTGATTAGCTAAGTTTAATGCTGAAATCTCCAGACTTTTTAAAAAAAAAATGTAAATCTAGTAGCATTCATACATCAGCATAATTCTTTAAAATGTGGAATTCTTTAAGATGTGGAAGTCAACCAACTTCAATTTGAAGAGCACTGTGAGAGCTTAGCAAACCCAAAGTTTTGGAAGTCCCCAGAGTCTGCTAATGTCTCTGTGCCAAATTCTTTCTCTGACCTTTGTTGATATTCTCTTCTCCAGCTTTTTCCAATAAGAGTTTCTCAGTGCTGAAAACCACATTAGGATGGTATTGGATGCAGTGGGTTACAAATAGGGAACACACAGATTGATACTACCACAACTCATCAGACCCTGTTGTCTTTCTCTCTCCCCCCCCCCCTTTGCTGTTCACGATCTTTCTTCAGCATAAATTGCCAATTTATTTTCTTTTGGATATAATATAATTCCCTAAGAACATTAAAGCACTTTTGAATATCTGACAAGAAATATGATTCAGCCTTAGTGCTTCTCTAACATACAGTCATTTTTCCTAGATAGGTGACATTCTACTGCTGAATTTCATTTACACAAAGACTATGATATTAGGAAACAATTTAGTGTAATCACTTGTTTCATTGCAAGGAAGAATCCAAACATTATTCTCTGGAATGAATTTTTCAAGCAGTGTTGTATATAATAATGATGGTTGCCTAGATGTTGTTGCCAAGATTTCTTTTGACCTTTTTCACTCTCACTTCTACAGATACTTGAACAAGGTAGCTTGTCACCAAGGTATTAAATTTGAAAATACCCATGTTTACTTATAGCACTTACATATCTGTATCAGCTGCTTTCCCTGAATTATGTCTTAGCATTGGAAACAACCTCTACTACCTGCCCTTATTCTAGATGATAGCTCTTGGAACTACTTTGTTTATGAGTTTTGTCAGGGAAAAAGTTAGTCTCAAATTGAAAATAAAATGATGACATGCACATTATCTACAAAGGAGGAAAAAGTCAATGGTAGCCAAGTGTGTCCTTGAGGGGAAAAAAAATCAGCATTCAAAATAAAGCAAAAAATTTAACTACTACCATTCAAAAGGTACACCATGAAGGTGCAAGCTTTGGAATTATCTAGGGTTTTTCATCAAACCAATTACAAGAATAAGATGAGAAAATAGGAAAAGCATTTTGTGATTAGACCAGATGTTGCAACCATGAAATCTGCAGTCGCTGCTCAGACTCTAGATGGCATTTGTCCATGTCAAGTTACACCAGCATTCAGGTTAAAGAATATGAATTTACTCCCCTCCAACCACTAGGTAATAACACCATTTAGTTTAACTGACTTTTTACTTAGCATGTCACCTAAAATTACTCTCCAGATTTCCATGAACCAGCACGGTTACATTTACATGCAAATGTAGTGTAATATAAAGAACTCATATTTTATTCCCAAATGAAAAAATAAAACATGCATTCTGCTGCATGTCAGCAGGCAACTCCCTATTGGCCTAGTGGATAAAATGAGCATTTATGCTATTTTAAGAATACAAAAGCCAGAGCTATGCCTGTATATAAATACCCAGGGTCTTTAATCATTGAAGTACAGCAACTGACATTATTAACAAGTTGAACTGTGAAGGAACAGCCGGAGCTTCCCTACAAACTGCAGGTCTAAAGAATAAAAATGGAATTCTACCAAGACGTTTCCTCATGCTGAAAACCAACCAATTCTAATACAATTTTCTATCCTGTTCCTTGACAGATTGTGTGTTTTGCGCTGTGTTATACCAGCCATCAACTCACATTTAGACCAATTTGCATGAAGGCAGTTCATTGTTCACTTTGGAAACACCTTTTCCTATTTTCTTCATCTCCTGATACTTTCGTAGAGACTTATAGCAATATTATTTTAAACAGGATTATTTTAACAGGATTATAAAAACCAGCTGCCCTTTTGTTTTCTCTTGATGGTTAATCTTTTATTCATATAGTATTTATAGAGTACATTTATAGACTACATAGAATAATAATGTGGGCCCACAATTATAATAAAGGAGATGTTAAAGCCTAGCCTATAAAACTCCAACAGCAGAGAAAACCATTTATATCCGGAATGAGGAAAAAAACCTTTATTTTATGCAGAATAAGTCATATATTTATTAAAGTTATTTATTAAATGCTTTTGCTTTGTATTTTTTAGTTATTTTGAGGCATAAATGGAAACCATAGCTCTACTTACTCACATCAAAACGTGTGGTTTGAGGTTGAGGAAAATATTTTTCATATGATGTTTCCCTATTTTCCTATTTTTCCTTTTTTAAAAAAACTTTAGCGTATTGTGCATAGGAAGGAATAAATTCTGTGGCTGATAATGGGCTCCATGTCCACTGATTCATGAAAAGCTACCATTACTGCATTTTATTTTGGCAGTGATTGGATTCTGCAAGATTTAATTTGTAAGCAATGGATGGCACAGCTTGCCCCAGCTCTGCTAACCTGGTTGTCAAATGTATCATGAACCCTTAGGGCTTGTACATGTAACTTCTGACCTAATTAGTCAAAACATCATTATTAAAATGATCCTAACTTCTTTTATTGCCTTATGATGATCCTTTGCCATTTTCAGTTGCTGTGTGATTAAAATTTAATTAAGCATCACTGCCCTCAAGTGGTGCATAATATGAACAACACTCTCAAAACTGCAAGAGGTTTGGTGATGAACAAGAAAGAAAAGGAAGGATTTCTGTAAAATATAAACAACTTTGAAGGGGGCAGATGATTGCATGGGATTTCAGCTGGACAGCAATTCACTCTTTTGTTTTACAGGACATTTCTCTTTGAATTAAAAGGGGTCTTCAAAATATAAACATCTCATTTGCAGGGTGCTTGTTTGTTTTGTATCCTGTTGTAATCAATATCAGGTTCCAGGCTATAAGTCAAATGCAAAGGCAGACAAACATAAAAGAAACAACTCATAAAACATAACCAGAAAAACCATCAATCAATGCTAACCATAGACTATGCCAAACTTCATCATATCTTCTAAATCCTTTCTGGAAAAGTTCAGTTTGAACCAATTTTTGGAATGTTGCTGCTAATTTAGTTGCTGATGAGAGATTTTCATAAAACAAAAGCCATTGTATAAAAGATCAGTTTTGAAGTCCGAATTTTCCTCACTTCCTGAAAAGGGAGAATCACTAGCATCTTTTCTCAGGTAAAGCATACCAGATTGGTTGATTACATTTGGAATTGTGGTACTATGAACCAAGCCACATAGGAGGATGTAGCATTTTGATTAGTATCAAGAAACATATTGGGAACCTATATGGAATCTCCAGTGCAGGTGCTATTTGACTTCATTTTGCACTAACTACAGTTTCTGTATTATCTTCAAAAGCAGTCTCATGTACATTACATTACACATCTATTTGTGCCGTGATAAGGGCTTGAATTATAGGGAGGCCCTGCAGGGCCCTTTGGGGGGGCTCCCCCTCATCCTGGTGGGGGGGCAAGCGGGGCTCTCTTCCCTCTGCTGCCCTGGCAGGTGTGGGGGGGGGGCTTGAAGTTGCACCTCCAGATAAGACTTAAAAATGCATCAGTAAAGCTGGCAAGGGTCTATTATCTACCCATCTAGCAGTAACCATGATTCCAGAAAAAAATCCAAGTTGTAAGCTTCTCCTTCAAAGAATGCCACTCCATTCAGAATTAAAACTAGAGTTGATGGCATTCTATAACATCTTACCAAATATCTTCCCACAAATTGAAAGTCTGTTTGAAAGGAACAGTTTGCTTTATGTTAAGCAAAAGAGAAGGAATAAGTGAAGGAATAAGTTCCATGAGTGAATTAAGTTCCATTAAACTTAGCCTTCCTTAGACATATAGCATATAGATCAGTGGTTCTCAACCTTTTTAATGCCGCGGCCCCAACCGGTCGTAAGTCGAGGACTAAACCGGTTGTAAGTTGAGGACTAAACCGGTCGTAAGTTGAAGACTAAACTGGTCGTAAGTCAAGGACTACCCAACCGGTCGTAAGTCGAGGACTTTCCCTGCCTGGGAGCGCCGCGCATGCGTGGTTCCGCCCCCTGCGCCGGCGTAGCTGGCAAGCGGCAGAGATGGAGCAGGCCGACCACCACCTGGCCCAGCTCAAGGGAGGTAAGGGGAAAAAAATGGTGGACAAAAAAAATGGTGGACAAAAAAAATGGCGGACAGCCTTGCTTGGCGACCCCCATGAAATGGTCGATCAACCCCAAATGGGGTCCCAATCAATTGACTATTGCTCCTGCATTATAAAGTCCTGAGTTCAAAATTTGGTGATTTGGGCCCATTACTGTGTCCAAGCATAATTTAACATAGAAGATTGCCATGAACATGAAATGAAAGTCACTCTAGTCCAGACATGTGAAACTCAAGGCCTGTGGGCCAGATCTGACCCATAATGTGTTTAGAGCTGGCCCACAAGTGGATTAGTAGAAGGAGGTGATTGAGTATGTAGGGGGCGGGAAAGGGTGAGTTGAAGTGGCAGCAGCTCCAGAGAGGCCTGGGGGAGAATCAGCTGGAGCTGTGGTGTTGCTGGGGCTCTGCTGAGGCCCCAGGATTGGCACACGTGGCTCCAGCTGATCGGGACTTCTGGCGGCTTTGGGGGCTGCGGCAGCCACACACAGTCTTTGGGGGAAGAGTCAGCTGGAGCTGCGGGGCTGCTGGGGCTTGGCAGGGACCACAGAAACAGCTCAAGCAGCTCCAGCTGATGAGTGCTGCGTGAAAAGGCCAGCCTGGGCAGTGAGTGAACACATGGGGGAAGAGAGGATATAAAAGGAAGGGTTTTGGCAGGAAGGAGGAGGAGTGCGGGGGGTGGGGAGAGAAGGCAATAGGGAGGAGAGGAGAGATGTTGGTGGGGCAAGCCTGAAGGAGAGAAGGGGACAGCAACTGGCCCTTTGAGAGCAATCATAATACTGATGCGGTCCTCAATGAAATTGAGTTTGACACCCCGTCTCTAGTCTATTATCAGTATTATATTCAATTGTGCATTTTCTATATTAAGTCAGGTTATGTTAGTGTTCATTTTTTTGTTCTTTTAAGATTATGTTTTGTCCTGGGTTATATTTTGAGCAATTCTGTCCCAAACCTACATAAGTCTCAACCACTTGATTTCTATACTGAGCAGTTATAATAGTCTTAGAAAGTGGTTTTTACATTCTTGTGGTTGCATGTGTTAAACATTGCTTTAATATCTGAGTATAAATATTATGCTGTTTCAATTTAGATGAGCCATTGGATCTGCGACAGGTATCAGCCTAGGTTGTTACAGTACATATCACTAAGTGAAGCTGTATGGGGACTTTTCAAGAACTGTGAAGCTTTCAAGCTATACAGTTATACAGATATAACATACAGTATGTATTGTCTTCTTTGTCTCCACAATAGTAACAATGATCTTCAGAGAAAAGAATTACTAGCAGTAAGTTTTATGGTACTGCTATTGATAATTCAGATATTCTGTGTCAAAAACAAATGTATGTAGGTTTTGTGATTATTTATCATTTATGACTATTCTATTTATCTGTCAATGAAGTATACAGAATTTTCTATGTTCTCTCATCCAATTATCTGAAATGTATAGAGTTAGTAATGTCATTCTGTCAGATATATACAAAGTCCACTTTTTAAACTAATATCTTTTGCTCTGTGCAAATCTTCAGTGAAGTGGATATTTTTCCCCTGCAGATCTACAAAAATCCTTAGATAGATTAAGTGCTAGATGTTCTTCTTCACATACAGAAACATCATTTTCAAGTATTCTTGAATTGTGTATTTGTGAACAGCATTTACTCATTCACTAGTTGTAAATATCTGATCTGGATTCTCCCCTTAAAGGACTTCTTAAAAATCATAAAAAAGAAATACAATATTGGTAAATAGTATTCCATCACTAGCATGTATTCTTTCAATAAACCCTTCACTTTGTTATTAGAAGTTTAAACTGAAGAGACAACCCCCCCCCCCTTTTAGAGCTCCTATCTGTAGTATGTTACTATTTTTCTAATCAGTATTAAAATGGTTTAGTTTTTATTCTACAACAGAGCACTGTAAGTATATTTGTTTATTTACAAATTCAGAAGATAGAAACAGCCTGATTGGAAAAAACAAAAACAAAAACGGGCTGTTAAAATAGGTAATACAAGTTGTGATCACATTACAAAAGCAAATCCTGTTGATTTGCATTCCAAGGCACTTCCAATCTGGCTCAAACAACCTCTCTATTTTCCTTCCTCTCAGTTTAAATTTGTCCCTGCCACTTGACGAAGAGAGTCACCTTTCAAAAGTCAAGAAGAGACATTTTTAGCCCTCAAGGACCATGAATACCCTTGTTTCAGATCCCTTATCCATCAGTTGCCATGTGACTGATCTAATCATCTAATCAAGACAGGCAAACTCTTGATGGTATTATATCATTTGATACTCTTCAGAAATAATAAAATACTGCATTTTTTATCCTCTACCTGAGCTGAACCAGTTCAGACTAGAGAACTCACATACCTGCTTTTCCCTGCAAAGACATTCCGTCCACGTAGGACATTCTGTGACAGAAAGATGAAATCTAGCAGAGCCACTTCTCTTGTATTTGTCCTGTAGAACAGCTGCTGATTCATGACAAAATTTTGGGAGCTGTACATTAATACATACAATACATTCATACAACAATACATTACACTAATACTTTGGCATTTAAATGCATTCTTGATTAAATAGATAATTAGTGGTTACACTTTTTCTTTCTTCAGGTAACTATATAAAGATCTTGCTTTAATTTGTAATGGACATTTTTATTTCCCTTCCCCATCCCCCACCCTTAATGCAGATAGGATGTTTTTATATCAGCAATGGAAATTAGCAATAAAAGCTTTATTCATTGGGCTTAGAAACTCAACAACGAAGAAAAGTTAGTGCTTAATCTCCTACTGCTTCACTATTACTGTGTTAGTGTCATAGTGCAGATGGGCTCCACTTGCTTACTTTTTAGGAGAAAAAGACTCATAGCTGACAGTTATGACATTAAAACAGAATATTGTCGGAGTTCTGGTTTTGCATGGTAACAACCAGTTGCAGGCTTGCAGATTCTCCGCACTCCCACGGCTAATTTTGCCCTGCCTGGGGACCCTAAATAGGTCTAAGTCGCCCTGGAGAGGCGATGAAGAAAGAAGGGTGCTCCAGCGATTCTGGAATGGTGGTGGCCATTTCATTCGACTTGGGGAAAGCCTTCTACCCCGACAGGAGAAAGGCTGGCCATATTGCATCGACCAGCCCAAGCTATTAGCAGCCAAAGTCCAAAAGCACCAACCAGCACAACTGTGAACAGCGTGCTTGAAACTGGGTGAGGAATTGGATCTTCTCTTTTCTATTCTACATTTAATTTCCTGGAAAAGATCCCCAAGAAGCAAAATACCTCCAAAAGGGAAGGAGGGGGATTTCCGCCCCACCCTTATACTAACAGAAGCGGCAAATTAATCTTTTTATGGAGGATCAAAATATATGGAAGTTAAATAAATATAAAACCTGAAATTTAAAAGTTAAATCTGGATAAATCTAAAATTGTTTGAATGGTTAAGACTCTCATTTTAAAGATAATAGTTTATTTTGGAAATTGAAAAACAAATAGTTGCTGACACCTAGTGGTGGATGAAGACTATGACAGCTATGATTTTAATATAAGAATTGGCAAAATCTGGAAAAAGCTAATCTGTGCTTGTGACCTTCAAATTTTTAACAACAAAGAACAGCTGTGACAAAAAAAGACAATAATCTGGGCTGTAGACAAAGAGAGAATTATAAATTTCAGAAAAAAACTTTTTTGAACTATTTGGATTACAAATATCTATTTGATTGGGACTCTAAAGCTATTTGCAGAGAAAAGAAAGGAAGAGAAAAACACAAATTCTTGGCCATCATGGATCAGAGACATGTGGAAAGAACATATCAAGAAAACATAAATACTTCACAGGAGGAGATATATAGTATACTGCAACTAATTCAAACAACAATGACTTTAAACCACAAAGAAATCCAAAATAACTTTGAAAATATAAATCAATCTATTTTTAAGTTAACTCTGCAACAAAAAAATTCCCAGAAAACAACAACAGAGAAGGAGCAGATAAAACAGATAAATGGATATAAAATTGAGAATAGAGACTTAAAGATGGAACTTAACAAAACAAAGAAACATGATTTAATCCTAGTGGAAAAAAATTAACAAGAATTGGAAAAAACAACTTATCCCTTAAGGCTACAAAATAAATCTGAGGACAAGAAAACAGATTGGATAAAATGAACTATAGAGATGTCAGGAACATCAGAGAGAAAGGAAACGATAAGAGAAGCAGAGAGAAAGAAAAAGAAAAAGATTTTCAACAAACATGGAAAGACAGAAGCCCCGTACAAAGACGCTTCACCTGATTTACTTTTTATATTTACAGCAACATTTAAGAACATACAGGAAAACTTTTTGATTCAGCAAAATACATTGATTAAGAAAGATACTGGGCAAAGGAAAAAGACTAAAGTGGAAACCAAGAAAATAGATGATGGGACTTACCAGAGAGAATACTTAAAAAAGAAACATTTGTTGAATATGGTTAAAGAAATAGAAAAGTTTTAGAATATATTTGTCATTCTAAGAGGGATGAATTCCCTAAATAATATAGTATGCTTTTTCCCTTTTTTGTTCTCTTTCTTGATATGAGTAATATAAAAAAGTTGAAATGACTTAGATAAAGGAAAAATGTTTTAGATACTTAAATGTGATTGAATTTAAGAAAATCATAATGGATAAAAATGTTTTGAATAAGAGTTACAGGACTAGATGACTATATGTATTAAATGGAATGTTTAAAGATTAAACATATTTTTAATTATGGTTAAAAAGAATAAGAAATTTAGGAAATAAATATATATTAGCTTAGGAGGGATATATATTTTAAGTAGTATGTTATTTTTTATGTTTCTTTACTCTTGCTTTCCTTTCTTTTTTTTCATTGTTTTATCTATTCCTTAAGAAATGTAAAAGTGTGAGATGGTTCATATGGAAAAATAGAGTTAAATTTTTAAATGTAATTAATTTTTGAGAAAATCTTAACCAGTAAGAATACCTAGAATTTGGTGGGAGAAACAAATTAAAATAAGGACTGTAACAGGATCTATGATAAGGCAACCAGAATGTTAGGATAGAAAAGAAATTTTATAAATGTAATCCAGACAACACACTGTTCACCAATTATTGAGTGATTTATGTTTTAAAAAAATCAATAAAATATATTACAAAAAAAGAACATTGTCCATCTGAAAGAAAAGCTAGGTTATACATACATACAATCATGCATAGTTATAAAGCTGATCTTGCCTGACACAAAAAGCTAAGCAGGTTGGCTAGGATGTACCCTTGAATAGTGGATTATCTGGAAGTCCAGAAATGCAAACTTGACTGAAAAGTTAAAACAATCTTGGAAGAAGGCAGTAGTAATTATCTAAGAAAACTTCATGGATGCCTCCATGTAATTCACTGGGATTTGAGATTTAGAATTATGTTATTATTATTTTTTCATTTCAGGATATTCAGAGACATCCTGTTTATAACTTTTATTGTTTTATCAATGTATAAAATACAAGGAAAAATAAATTTAGATTTAGAATTATGACAGCTCAGAGTCATGCTTTCGGACTCATGTTATGGCAAAAAAGGTAGGGCAACTCGCTGCAGCTGACTCATCCCAGTTGACTTGTGCAGCTAACTCACCATGGGACAACTGCAGTGGGCCTTGTCTTGCTTTAGGTTTGAACCATGGCTTGGCTGATGGAGCACACACCTTGGCTGATGGGCTGATGGGACTCATGCTTGGCTCACCCCAGCCTCGAGGATTTCTAACTTGAGAAGGTTCAAACCTAAAGCAAGACAAAGCCCACTGCAATTCTCCTGGGGCAAGTTGTCCCATGGCGAATTGGCCAAAGGGAGTCGACTGGGGTGAGTTGTCCCATTCTGGGCAGAAAAGTCCTATCAAGACATATAAAGCAAACTTACCATGTAAAAATTATAATTAAGGGCAATTTCAAAACATGTCTTGTACCCCTTTGGCTTCAGCTCAGAACCTGACTGGACAGTCAATGGGCTAAATCAAAATATTTCTCACTTTGCTCTAGTTTATTGGAAAACAAAATATAGTTGGCATTTTCCTTTGACCTGCAGGAGCCTTGCAGACTTGTGGGTGATCTGTTTTCATATTAGTGGCAGTGCCTACTTTATCCTGTCTTCTGGATTCAAACTAGCTTTGGTTCCATTTCTTTTCCACCTAATTTCAGTATATATTGTTGATGAAGCTTGTACTTTCTCACATGCATTGGGTAGAACTAAACTCCCCATTCCTCAATCTAACCATCATAGCAAGATGCAGTCATGGTAATTTATTTAGAAAATTGCCAATTTTCTATCATTTTAGTTTCACAATCCACAATGCTTTTAAATACAACAGTATTTATTATTTTATTTATTTATTAAAACAAATTTATATAGCTGCCCAAAATACACATAGGTTACTCTGGGTGGCTTAAAATAGTGTGGTGGCAAGCCATGAAGCCACTGAAATAGTTCATTATTTACATTAATACACTTTACAGTTGGCCTTCCTAAATATAGTTTTTCCTTAACAAGTGTTCAGATATTTCTGAAAATTTATTTTTTTTCTTATGGAGTGGGGGAAGGAGGAAGGAGTGAGTGAGTGAGTGAGGGAGGGAGGGAGGGAGGGAGAAAGGTTAGAATAAAAACAAGAACACTTCTTTATCACAAGATACTGAACCTCAATACAACCTTTAATTTTTTTCTAAACATACAAAACTGTCTTACAAGAAGTATTGCTTTTTTACATTAAAAAATTAGTTTCTACTTAATAGTCTATTCTTATATATTTTTTATACTATTCTGCCATAAACAATAGCAAAATTTGTATGCCTATTATCTCAGTTAGTTAAAAGAGTTGTCCTGCTTGAGCACTTGAAAGTTTGGACAATTTTTCAAGTTCATTTCTAGCAGTGCTTTGGCTCACCGTTTTGCCTAACCATTTTGTGAAAATATTTTTTCCCTAATTTTTTTAGTCTATACTTTTCATTAATAAGCACATTTTTCTTATTTTTAAAATCAAAGATTTGCATTACAAAAGTCGAAGAAACAACTGCATTTCAGTTCATGCATTAATTCAAAAGGCGTGAAATTAATCTGTTAGCATTAACACTGAAATCAAGCAGATTACTCTTCCCTGTGTGATTTTAAACTACTGTTTTATAAACCTTTCAATTTCTACCATCTCTAGTTTCGGCAAACCACATATTTTCAGATAGGCCAGTTTCTATTTGACTAGGATATTATTGCCCTTTAAAATCCCTTAGGATACTACAATAACAAGGGCCTTTTTTGAGATTTTTCTTCCTTTTTGCCAACCTTGTCAATGTGACAGTGAGAACCCTCATACCTTCTCAATGTCAGTCTGTCTTTTCAGTGACAATTAAAGAACTTTCAGCTAAAGTGATTTCAGGCAGAGTAGCTTATGGCATGCCAAAAAGCAAGATTGGAACATTGTATTCTTACTTTATCTGGACAGAAAAAGCTCTCCATTGTATAGTGGAGAGATTCCTTTTCACAAATTTTCTTTCTGTTTCAGAACTGAAGTCTACAGGTAGTTTGCTGCACTGAGGGCAGGACTGGGTAAGTCCTATTGTTAATATCTATAATAATATAGTTCTTGGTCTTTTGGCTGTCTTTTCTTACCAAACAAAACTTACCAATGAGCTTCAGCTTGTTTGAATGGGGTTTTTCTTTCCTCTCTGTAATGTAGTTTAAAGGACATCCATAAGCAAGAATTACTCATCTACATATATTAATTATCTCTGTAGTTTCTTCTCACTTTTTCTCACTGTTCCTTTATTTAAAGATGGTGTGGTTAGGAAAGGAAGTAGAGTTTAGAGAATGAACACAATACTTAAACAAACGATATTATATTCTCCCTCCCCTACTTTACATTCTTTAGTTGCACCCAAGAAGATCTATAAAGCCACAAAGTGAAGGAGAGGCCACGAAGAAGTATAGAACAGAGTAAAGAATGTGTGTGTTTGCACATTGGCTTAGTTAAATGATGTAATGTGTATCACAGGCTTTAATAATACCTCACCATTTTTGAAGTTATGAAGGGCTGGCAAGATCATGGAGAATAAGGTTACGGACCTGGTATGCAACTGAATATTGGTTATCGGAAGTCTACTGTCAAGGGGGTATTGCAATCATGCCCTCGTCGTGGTCTGTTCCAATGAGCCTAATTGGATATTGTGAGGATTGAATGCTAAACTAGATAGACCTTCAGTTTAGCACAGTTTGTTATTTACTTTGTTAATTAATAGGCAATTAGATGTAAAAATATGCTTGCATGACTTGATAATAGGATTTTGAATATTATCTCACTCATATTTTATTTAGTATAATAGTAGAAATATATTGCATTTCAGGAATGCAACATTAGACTTCAGCAATCCATATACACAGATGAGATGCTGGTCTGTTTTTGTTTTTTCTTCCTTTAAGAATCATCAATAGGAGCTCTATAAAGGTATCAGAATTTACCTTCTATAACCTAGATAATAAAAAGAAACATTAAAATGTAGCACTATAGGAGACAGTTGTTATTCCCAAGAGAAAATTTAAATTAAGGCACTGCTCCCCGCACAATGTAGGTGGAAATAAGCAAGCAACAGAATATATTTAGCCGTATTTGTTTTAGAAAAGCAGACCACACACAAGAATTCCCAATTGGCTGTTCATGAGGAAGACTGAAAAGCAAAGCAAAACAAAATGGAAAAGGAATATACACAATAAATTTTACTTGGTGAAAAATAAGAAAGTGCATCTAACATGAAAGAGGATTGATATTTGTCAAGCAACTGTGAGGAACAATTGGACTTTTAGTGTTTGCTAGGGGAATAAGCAATGAAGCGGGGGGAAAAGTGTTTTTCTTTACCAGCTATTTTCAAGGGATCATAAGAAAAGGAAAAGTACCAGGTGACTGGTTTTAATTTGAACTTCAAAAAGATGAAAAAAAATGATCTCAATAATTACATCTCCAGCAGTCTGAATTCTGTTCTTTGTTAAATAATGGGCAAGGCCTGAAGGGAATTGTCAGCAGGAAATAAGTTTGTGATATCAGATATCAGGTTTTATATAGTTGGATTCTGAAGAGATCTGGATCTTTTCTCAAGGCTGGCGGATGAAGCCCAAATATTACCACAAACTGCTTTGTCATGGTGCTGGATAGCTACAACACTACATCTTCATTGGAGCTTTTAGTAGAAATTAAACATTGTTTTTGGGTGGTCAACATACCTTTCTCTTTTTTAGAGACTCTTCCTGATAGGCTTTCTAAGGTTCCAAGGAAGAGAATTCTGAGGTCACCAATAATGGGACTACTCTCAGAAAGATCTTTAAGGCTGATGAGATCATTATTCCATCATACATTTATTCTGAGGATTCTTCTGGACTGAAAACATACGCTTGCCTGTTTAAGGAATTCTTGTGTTCATTGGATAAATAGACCATACTTGCTTTTAAATCTAAACCTGAAAAGAGTCAGGATTGATCTCTAAAGCACTAAGTGGCTTAGGTCAATCTATATAAGGAATGTTTTT